>NC_142337.1:46782500-46912500 GCF_054954075.1 Amborella trichopoda | reverse complement strand
AGAATATACGGATGGAAATGTTGAAATCCAATTTACTAATAATAGTCTTCTAGATAAGACATCCACATCAGAAACCATAAGCAACCATTCTTTTAGAGACTTAGAACCTCCACGAAAATCCGTTACAACCTATGATCGGAATTCTCATATACCAGTTACTCCAATTTCAAAACCACAGTTAGAAGGGTTTTTACGCACATCTGATAATATTATTATACCTCAATATGAACAAGCTGAATCAGGATTTATCCAAGTGCTACAAATTGAAGAAACATTTACAAAGGAAGATATTATAAATGATTTTCTATCTCCAGAAAATGATAATATTAGAAAATGGTATGTTAAAGAATTCAAACCTAGATTAGTAGAACTATTCCATTCCCAGTTCAATAGATGGAGACAAAAAGGAAATAAAGGAAAATGTTTTTTCGATTGGTTAAGAGATACTCTTAAACAACATAATATCCCAATTCCTGAGTTTGAATTAAATACTGTAGAAACTCAATATACTACCTTTAATACAACAGAAGGAAAATCAATCAAATCCATACACCCTCCAGAACAAAGTCTGAAAATACAAGGGATGGCAACTACAGTACCAAAAGCTTCAGAACAAACTGAAGGGTCGCCATCTACCCAAATAGTTGTCTATGAAACAGTAGCCACACCTTACAAATTGAATAATGCTAATATACCTCGCATAGAGTTACTTCCACATATAATTGAACAAAACAATTATACAAATCTCTGTCTTCATACCCTTGGAAAACAATCAAATAGAATAGAAAATTTATTACAACCACCTAGTCACAAAGAGAAAAAACAATTGTTTTTCAAACCACCTCCTGATTTGAATAAAGAAAAATTTCTTATAGGCGAAGATAATACTACCCTTATGGGACAACTAATTTCTAAATTATCAAAATTAGAAATAAAAGAACCTAAGCCAACAATAGTAATATCCGCCCCTATTCTCCCAGACGGTACTAAAGGAAAAGAGAAAATCCCTGAACATGATACTATGACATTACAAGAAGAACACTTTTCCAAACAAATGAAATCATCGAACCATCTATAGAACCATCAATTGTTAATACAATACAAAATATGCAAAAAGCATTCTTCGAAATACAACTTAACCCAGAAAATATCAATCGGATTAATTATAATAGAAATTGGCAACCGATAAATGCTCGTCCTTATTACAAAAGACCAACTCCTGTGGATATACAACTAGAAGAAGACTTAACAAGTCATACTTCTACATATTCTGGAAGGACCATCATAGATTGGAATATAGACGGTATCTCTGATCATAGGATCCTAGATACAATGAAGCATATGACTATGTATGCATCTGCTTGTAAAATGGCTGGAAGCCATGACCAAGAAATAGCTAAAGCTATAGTCTCAGGCTTCACTGGATGGCTGAGAGGATGGTGGGATTCATATTTAAATGAACAAACAAAACAAAATATATTAACCAATACTAGGCAATGGACAGCAAAAAATGAACATAATCAGGATATGGTATATTCTGAGAGTGATGCTGTCAATTCTCTAATATACACCATTGCTCTTCATTTCATAGGGAATACATCAATACTTGCAGCAAGAACTGCTGACCTTCTATCCAATTTAAGATGTCCAACATTGTCACATTATAAATGGTATAAAGACGTCTTTTTCTCCCGATTACTTATACGAGAAGATAGTCACCTGGATCACTGGAAAGAAAAATTTGTAGCAGGACTACCTTACCTCTTTGCTGAAAAAGTAAAAGAACGTCTCAAAAATAAAAATAGCGGTATGATCAATTATTCCCAATATACTTTAGGCGAATTATCTTCAGAAATTTGTGCTGAAGGCTTAGCCCTATGCACAGACTTAAAACTCAAAAGACAACTCGATAAACAGAATCTAAGTGGCAAGAAAGAATTAGGAGATTTTTGCCAACAATTTGGCTATCATATGGACCAAGGACATATAGATAAAATCAAACCGCATATAGATAGAACCAAACCGCATAAAATACATAAAGTATATAAAAGGAAAAAACATCGAGATAAACCCGATAAAACGTATAAATCTTTTCCAACTAAGCAGAAAAATTATAAGAAATTTACAAAACGTTTTGCTTCTAAATCATTTCAAAATAAGAAAAAATTACCTGTTTGTTATAAATGCGGAAAAATAGGCCATTACAAAAGCCAATGTAAAGTTAAACAAAAATTAGACTCGATTACTTTAGATGAATCCATTAGAAATAAAATCTACGATATTATTCAATTATATGATTCAGATAGTTCAAGTTCAGATACTACTTCTTCTAGTAGTGATACTTCCTTTATAGGTACAATACATAATGATGATTTTTATTGGTCAAATAACAGTTCGGATATTGACGATGATAATGAAATATGCAACTGTCCTATATCATCTGATATTCATACATTAACAAAAGAAGATAATCTTATTCTAGATTTGATAGAAAAAATATCCGATCCCAATGAAAAAAGAGAAATAATTACTCAATTTATAAATCTAACTAAATAAAAAACAAAACATACACCATTAATTAAACCTCCTGATAATTATAATTTTTCTGATATTATGAAAAGAATCAGTCAGCATGAAGCTACCCAAAAGGAACCTACTATTGCTGAACTCAAAGCTGAAGTTAATACTGTCAAAATAGAATTATCCCAACTAAAAACAAGAATTCAAATTCTTGAACTTCATAATACTTCTGAAGTACAGACTGAGGAAGATATGGTAGAATTCAATCATTTACTCAAATCATATCATCCCAATGATTATTCAAATCATCCTAATGATTATTTAGATCAAATACATTGTGGTGAATCTTCATCCAATAGACATTCGGTTAATATAATAAATAAAGTAATCACACAAAAATGGTTTGTATTAATAACTATTGTAATAAATGATGAATTTGAGTTTCAATCTTTAGCATTAATAGATTCAGGAGCTGATTTAAATTGTCTTAATGAAGGATTAGTTCCTACTAAATATTTTGATAAAACCACCCAAATCCTTAACACAGCCGATGGTAGTAGACTATTTATCAAATACAAACTTTCCAATGCAAAAATATGTACGGAAGGACATTGCTTCCCTACTCCATTCATCATGGTCAAAGGACTCAGTCAAGCTGTAATCTTAGGAGTCCCTTTTCTTACTTTATTATATCCAGTTACAGTTTCCCATACAGGCCTTGAAACAAATATACATGGTGCACCTATTAGATTTGAATTTCTTGATAAACCAAGGATTAAAGAAATAAATACCGTTAAACAAAATATCAAAAATAAAGAAAGCTTCTTAGGATCATTACAATTGGAAATCAAACATAAGATTATAAGCGAAAACCTCCAATCTTCTGAAATGATACAAAAAATACAACATCTTAAGAATATTATTGAAAAAGAAATATGTAATGAACTACCCAATGCATTTTGGCATCGAAAACAACATATAGTAGGATTACCATATGAAACCAGTTTTGATGAATCAAAAATACCAACTAAGGCTAGGCCAATCCAAATGAATACCGAACTATTACAAACATGTCAAACAGAAATAAATAATCTACTCAATAAGAAATTAATACGTCCTAGTACTTCTCCCTGGAGTTGTTCTGCTTTCTATGTTAACAAAAATGCTGAACAAGAACGAGGTGTTCCTCGACTAGTCATCAATTATAAACCCCTTAATAAAGTTTTAAAATGGATCCGATACCCTATTCCAAATAAAAAAGATCTACTAGATAGATTATTACATGCTGTAATCTTCTCCAAATTCGATTTAAAATCCGGTTTTTGGCAAATCCAAATAAACGAAAAAGATAAATATAAAACAGCCTTTAATGTACCCTTTGGACAATACGAATGGAATGTCATGCCATTTGGATTGAAAAATGCTCCATCTGAATTTCAGAAAATTATGAATGATATATTCAATCCCTTTTACAAATTTATGATTGTTTACATTGATGATATTTTAGTCTTCTCTGAAACTATAGAACAGCATTTCAAACACTTACATACTTTTATCCATTTAATAAAGACATCTGGTTTAGTGGTTTCCTCCACTAAGTTAAATTTATTTCAAACAAAAATAAGATTCTTAGGACATTATATAAATCAAGGAACTATCATCCCAATTGATCGCTCAATACTTTTTGCCGATAAATTCCCTGATAAAATCTTAGATAAAACTGAATTACAACGCTTTCTAGGATGTCTAAATTACATAAGTGATTTTTACCAAAATCTTGCTTTAGATGCAAAACCTCTTTATGATCGCTTAAAAAAACATCCTCCCCCATGGACTGATATTCATACTTTAGCTGTCCAACGCCTTAAACTTAAAGCTAAAGAACTTCCATGTTTAAACCTAGTTGATCCCATTGCATTTAAAATCATTGAATGCGATGCTTCTGATCTTGGCCTTGGAGGCATCCTAAAACAATCTCTTAATAATTCTAAGGAACAATTAATACGGTTTACTTCCAAAGCCTGGAATCCAACTCAAAAGAATTATTCCACTGTTAAAAAGGAACTACTTGCTATCATCCATTGTGTTTGCAAATTTCAAACTGATATTCTCAATCAACATTTTCTCATACGCACTGATTGTAAAGCTGCAAAGGATATTCTGCAAAAAGATGTCCAAAATCTTGTTTCTAAACAAATTTTTGCTCGTTGGCAAGCAATTTTATCTGCCTTCGACTTTTCCATTGAACATCTGCACGGTTCTTCTAATTCCCTTCCTGACTTCTTAACCCGTGAATTTTTGCAGGGGGGACCATATCCACCATCATCCTAAAGAAAAAGAAGACAACAGGACGAAATCATTTCGCCCTACAGTTTTCTCTTCTCAAGGTTTGCACATCTCTAAACATATTACTAATACAAAAATGAATCCTTCTTCCAAAGGCAAACAACCAATGGACCTAATTCAAAGCAATAGATATGGGCCTCTCATGCCCAGTCATTCTCCTCTTGACCTAACCCCTATGTCACCCTTGAGGTCCACAAATGTACCAGAATACATAATCCAATCTCCTCCACAAAGTCCATTTGTTACCCCAAGCCCAGCATTCACCCCAGCATCGTATCCCAATAAACAAACTTCAAATTCTCCCAAGTCAGTATATACGGACATTGCTTTCTTACCAGAAACTATTATCTCAGACAATCATATTGGCTTAGACCCATGCAAAATAGCTCCCCTATATTTATCCAACCATATGAACTCTTCTTATGGTATCAAGAATCGAGAATGGTATGAAGCCATACTTATGGAAACTGGTTCAGTTTCCATAGTACATTTCTACCAAGAAAATACCAAAATATTTGCATATTCAAAATTGCAAATCAAAAGGTTACTTTCATATGAAGATTGGGGCTGCAATCCCAATCAAAGGAAAAAGCTTCTCAATCCAGGATTTCAATATAAATCATATAAGTATAGTGAATATATTGAAGCATGGCACAAAGTCTTTGCTTACCAAAATCAAAATAATACACACTCCTGGTATATCCAATTCAAATTCCCTATCCTTGAAAGATTCCCTAGCTGGTTCCGACATTGGTTCTTAATCTGGGGATCCTTAACCCAAATAATGTCAGAGCCGTTTCAAGCCTTACAGACTAAATTTGTTGAATATAATACTTGCACTGAATCCGATGATTACCACCTTTATTTTATGGCCATCTACCAAATTCCCTGGATTCTCAAATGGGAATATTCAATCTCTGAAAATAATACTCTTGACTATACTTACATTCCCCAACTTGGCAAAACTGTAAAGGTTAAATGGTGGGATATCTTCAACACTAATCCTGCTACTTTACCTTTGAAAAGAATACCTCCACAACCCACAACCTTCAACTCTGCTACATATAATACAGTCAGTCTCCCTACTTTCTCAGCCTATCTCAAAAGGTTGAAACAGTCAAATCCCAATGCTACGTTTGAGGAAATAGAGCAAACATTGCTCCATGTTTTCACTCCCAATAAAGCCGTACCAACATCATCAGAAGAAACAGTCCAGTCAGGAAATCCCCTGTTGGATGATTTCAGTCAAAGGCCCACAGAATGACCCGACCCGGTGGTCCAATTCCTTCTTCAGCATCGACATGACTACACCGACATTGATATGACTACACCGACAGTGATAAGACTACTACAGCATACAATATTCTCTTTTCAATAAAGAAGACGCGTCCCTCTACAGGAAAGATTCTTTCTGCATAAACGACAAAAGCCACGTTGCACTCCCTCTACAGGAAAGATTCCCTCTTCATAAGACGACAAAGGCCACGTCACATAAAGGACAACCTTGCTCCCTTTCAGGTCACATCAACCAATAGTCATCAGCAAATCAGTGATAGCCACGTATCATCTCCTTATCTTTACGAATCTTTACGAAGCCTTCTCCAGCAAGCAATCAATCCTGAGCCACAACCTCCTTCAGCCAATCACATCCTTTCCTTCATCGGCAAGCAATTAATTCCAGCCATTCATTGGAAACCAAGCCCTCTATAAATACCTCTTCAAACCAAGAAGAATTCAGAGCATCAAGGATATCTTCCAGCACCAGCAGACGATCTCGCAGCAGCAGCACATCAGCATAGTTTCTTTAAGATCTAGATCTTCTCATACTTTCTCTCTCATAAGATCTCTTCTCTTCTTCTTACCTTCTTCTCTTCTCAATCTGTATCTAAGACAGGTCATCGACGACTGAACTTCATAAAGTCGGTAACCTCCATAACTTTTATGTGTGATTGTAATCAGTCCTCTTTACCTTCCTATTTGCCTTCCGAGTGGAGGAAATTCGCAAGCTTGTGTATATGTAATCAGTGAGTAATGCAGTTCAAGTTAGTCTTTACTTTTAAAATTTCCGATTATACTCATACTTCTTGGATTGTCTTTGACATTTCAGTATTACCAATTATTGTTATAATATTTGCATTTCTTTATTATGTTTCTATACTTCAGCAATTAATAAGTTATAATACTACAATCTTTTCTTACTTATTATAAATTCCGCAATCTTTTATAATTTCCTTACCAGTTTAATATTTAGGGAGATTCTTGGGCAAAAGATGGTATCAGAGCCAACCCTGTATTAGAGATCTCATAGTATTACCAGTTTTGCTATCTTAAGAAACTTAAGAAATTTATCCATTAGAGAAAGTTGGTCCGAGTGTTAAGACACGAGACGAAAAGGTCTTATGCAAAGTACCGCCAAGGCCGAGGAAGAGCCGTTAGGGAAAACGCTGGACTTTTGGTCGTCTTGAGTTGTCATTATCCGCAACCTAATAATGGAGAAATTTATTAAGAATCTAACAGATACCACAACTAGTAAAACTAATAGAACTCTAAGAATTAAAAACAAAGAAGAACTTGTTATAAACGATATTATCTTCAGAAATTTGTGCTGAAGGCTTAGCCCTATGCACAGACTTAATATATATATATATATATATATATATATATATATATATATATATATATATATATATATATATATATATATGGGAATGGATGCTGTCTGCCTACAGGTTGACTGCTACAGTATCAGCCAGTGGCTCAGATTGAATTTGAGCCGCTTTAATGGTCCCGCCCTTATTTCGTATTTAAATTTTTATTTTTTCAAAAAATTCAAATCACTCTAAAATTAGATGTACATTCTACTCATCAAAGTGCACCTAATAAAAATATAAACAAAATAATTCGAAAAATATAAAATGATAAAAAAACCCTTTAAAATATTTTGAGATATTTTTGGTCAATATATATTTTTTGAAATAATTTTCTAATATTTTTATTAGATTCTAATATGTTTTAAGAATAGACGCTCAAAGTTTCAAGTGATTTGGATTTTTTTAAAAAATATGAAAATTCAAATACGAAATGCGGTTGTGACTATTGGATTGGGCACATGTTCAATCTTGGCCATTGGCTGACACTGTAGTTATAAACTTAGTATTTATAAAGTATTTTCTACCTATTTAAGAAAACATTTTGAAAATGAGAAATATGACACCTTAGTAATTTGTCAGCTTTGTAATAATAAATCTTAAAATTTTCTTATAAAATATTCTATGTCAATTTTAAAATAGGGAAAATACCAGAAACATTAAGGTGCATGAAAGGTTAGTAATGTAGATAATGTAACACATCCAAAAAGGGATTTCTGTATAAAGAGAAGTAAAAAGAATCAGAATGAAGGTTTGGCGTTGGTAGAAATGATCAAGCAGTACTTCCTTATGATCTCGTTTTAGAGTATATTCCTATCCACTAGTTAAAGAATAACTATCAGGAATAAAATAGCCTTTATCTTTACGTAGTCCCCTTTGAGAAAGAAGAAAAAGAACGAAGGGAATACAATAGAAAAATGAATACTAGGATATCTTTCTTTATTTTTTCTTTTCTCTATTAATGATTCATCCTCATCCAGATGGAATTATTATTATACGTCATTTTTTATATACTTGTATCCTCGACACGAATAAAGAGAGAGCCAGTAGTAACCTGGTCCTGCAGGTGTCAAAGACGCCCCCAGACCACGGGAACATTATAGCAATAAGCCTAATATTGAGAGACCTCCGAAGAAGTGCCAGAATGGCCTCAAATTTCATGAGATGGTAGTTTTTTATGCCTTAAGGACACCCATAAAGTTTCATCACGTTCTGACAAGTTTTGAGTTGATCAGAACAAAACTTAGTTTACCACCGTTATTGGATCTATAACGTTAAAAAACCTTAAGCTACCAAATTTAAGCTCAATCGAACCCTCCGGGACCATTATGGGCCTAACTTATAAAAAAAGAGTGGGTTTTACACTATTGCGTTGCAGCCTCGGTGAAGTAGTTTCCATTTATGGAAACTATGTTTTCTCATTTCGGGATGATTTTCAAATTCTCATAACTTGCTCATTTTGGGTCTAATTAGCTCAAATTCAGATACGAGCTAGATTACGACGATATGCTTGTTTTGACATATGGCACACATCACGGCATGACTCGAAATGAGAGAATTGTTAAAGAGAAGATGGGCTCGAAAAATGAAAGGCTATAGCTAAAGATCCCGATGTCGAATCGTCGCAAGTATGGGTCCATTGCAACCGCGCTTTGAAGAGCTTCAGTTTGATATAAATTTTGAGTATGATCCAAGGTCAGCTGACACCGAATTTTCAGGTTGAAAATGGCACAATTTCCAATCGCTGGAATCTCATTTTTCGGAGACCTCCCAAATTTGGAACACGCTCAAACGGAGATCAAAATGGACGAATTTATCACACAATGATCCTGATAGTATCCTCTTCAGTTTGTGATCAAAATAAAGTCTCGAAACATCACAGATCGTGTCGAATTGGTGGTCGATGAATCACAAGTTTATGGATATCAAAACTCCATTCCAAGACAATCAATGGGTATCAAAACATGTGTAACAATCCAAGCAATGATTCTACGATGTTTGATCGCTTGAATGGCCACCATAAACATCCGAAAAAGCTCCCAAGGCCAAACAATGGCAAAAGGCCCCTCATGGAGGGATGTTTTGTCATTTGTTGAAAAGTGCTTAGGGGTATTTTGATCATTATTAAAAAATGGGATTAATATTTTTATTTATTAAATTTATAATTTTCAACCATTTTGAAGGTTTAGTGTATCCACTGTTTTGGGGATACTCTATATAAGCAAAGAATAGTCATTTGTAATAAGACTCTTGATAGTTTTGGAAATTAATGAGAAGAGCTTGAAATTCTAAGTGCTTAGGCTTATTCCTTTATTTTGATTCCAAATCCAAGATTCAAGGAGAGAGGAGAGATAAATACTTCTTAGAGAGAGAAAATACCCTTAAGAACCATTCACTCTTTAGAACCCCAAAATTCTAACTTCCCTAAGATTCCCAACTCTCAATCCTACCCCATACACTCTAGCTCCCATACACCCTAGAACTCCCATCTCCCAATCCTACTCCATACACCCTATACTCTACTTTAGCTTTCCTATACTATACCCTACTCCATACACCACAACACCTCATACATCTAAGCTTTCTTATACCCTACCTTACTCTATACGCCTTAGTTACACCGATTCACCACATAACCTATACACTCTAAACCTTCCATGCATATCATCCTAGTCTATACACCCTAGTTTCTATACACCATACCTTACCTTAACCCACCTAAGCCATACACCTAAACCTTAGACCCTAGCCTTGACCCACAAGGACTAAGACTTCTCTCTCAAGTGCATGCAAAGGGACCGATGAAAGTGCACCTAGGCTCAAGCCCATTCTAGGTCCACTCTCTCTCCTCTCTCTTCCCACTCTTCTTTTTTTCTCTCTCTTTTTTCTTTTTCTCTCTTTCTTTCTCCTCTCTCTTTCTCATTCTTTCTCTGCCGTTCTCTCTCTTTGCTCGAATCTAGGGTAGGTCCGAGCCTCACCCACTCTCTCTCTCTTCCTCTTTCTTTCTCTCTCTCTCTCTCTCTCTCTTCTTCTACTCCCTCCCTCTCACACCCCTAAAAACCCCAGACTTGCACTTCGGGCCGGTCCGACTGCTCCCTCTCTTACCTCTTCCTCTTTCACTCTCTCATCCCGTTCAGAGCCTGTACCCACACCTAAGGCGGGTCTAACTCTTTCTCTTTATTCTCTCTTCTTCCCGCACTCCCCCACCTCATCCAAAACCTGGACCCACACCTAAGGCGGGTTCAGCTCTTTCTCTTTACTCTCTCGTGCCTCTTTCAACCTCCCATCTCACTCGAAGCCCGAACCTGCACCATAGGTGGGTCCAACTCTCTTTTTTTAACCTCACACCCCCTCTCACACTCTCTTCTGTCATCTGAAGCCCTGACCCGCACCATAGGTGAGTCCGTCCCTCTTCCTCTTTATTCTACCCTCTCTCACCTTAACTTACCCCCCCAGGGCACCCGGACCTGCACCATAGGTGGGTCCATCTTCTTTTAACCCCCTTTTAACTTGTTTGTCTCTCACTCTAATTCTTCTATTTTTTTAGCTCTTATTCTCACCTCTCATTCACTCGTTTTGTTTTTATTTTTTTCATCATTTCTTTATTTTCTTTCCTTACTCACTGCTTCTCTCACCCTTGAGCACTCGATTTGGGATATTCCTGAGATAGTTCCTTAGAGTTCTAACTCTAGGACTGTTACTCTAACCAACAACTCTGTTGAGTCGTAAGAGACATTGATTCTCTTGCGCTCGATCACTCGAGCTGGGGTCATCCAGAGCTAGCTTTTCTTAGAGTTATAGCCCTTACACTACTCTAACCATTGAGTCATACAGTATTCGAGATGTGAGGGATTTTCATCTCTTTTGCTCTCTTTCACTTTCTTCTCTCCCTGGATCACTTTTAGGTGGCTCCTGTAACTCCACTTTCCAAATCCTTCAGATGCTAAGGCTTCGAGCCTGATGCTTTCCCTTGTCTCCGGTAATACCTTTTAGGAGAGGTTACGTCGGGAGGCTGCCCAATTTCAGGTCATCCCTTTACTTCTTTTATTTCTACTTTTTCCACTTTTTTTTCTTATCTCTAAACTAAGCTCTCATCAACTTACTCTTTGTTTGAACACATTCTTTAGCACCTTGGTCCGTGATGCGGAATAAAGAGGAAGCAGGTCAATAGAGCCTACAAAACAGTGGAAATTTTGACAGTTTCAAAATGTCTCCAGACTGATCAAGATCTTCATTAGTACTCCAAAAGGCCATTTTCCAAGTTTCATCGCTATCAGACATGTCTAAGGCAATGAACATAAAGAAACAATTTCGGAAAAATTGGCCTTTAGCACCTTAGAATGGACCTCATAATTAGAACTATATTTTTAGTGCGTCAAATTGCTGTAGTACCATTGCCATTGGATCCGGCATGGTCAAAACCACTATGGGTAAATTTTCGGCTTAATCGGGCACTCCAAGACAAAGTTATGGGTAAAATATCGAAAAGGGGTGGGCCGCACACTATTCCAGTGTGGCCACCTTACACCAAAACACCATTAAAGGTGGTTGTTTTTACAGTCACAGACAGTGACTTTTGGGTCCATATATCATTTGTTTGGAGTCGGATCGTGCTCAAATTTTGTGAGCGTGTTCATCTCGTCAAGACGAACGATTCGATATGTGGTACGCCCCGAGACTATGCTCGAACAGAGGGAAAACCTAGAGGAAAGTTGCTCATGCGTGAAGAAAACTTGCAGAAAATTCAGCAGCAGCGCGCTCCACTCCGGCAACCAAATCACAGCATTCGCATTTCCGATCGGAATGAAATTAATTGCATTATGTACGTAAGGTCCGTGGCTATCTTTGGCCCAAACCCTGCGTATGATGAATAGTTGGATTTCACACACGAAGGCATCGAAGTTGTTGTTAATAATGGCTACCGGATTTCAAGATTTCGGCCAAAAACTCAAGACGACAAAATCTTCATCCGGACACGAAATCGAGCTGCGTTTGTTGCAACGTGATCGTGATGGCATGCTCACTGTGATTCAGTGAAGAAAATGAAGAAGAACATCAAGGAATAAGCACACTGTCGATCTGAAGTTTTCAAGATTCATCCAAAATTCAAGTCTCATGGTCGTGGCTTAAAAACACCATCCATGGTTCGAAATTGGTATCAAATTGATCGCCATACCGATCCCTAGAAGAAAATAATCATTTTTTGATCAAACGGGCATCAGAACAACCCCGGATCAGTCATGAAAGATCACACAAGTTCTCTAGCGACAGTCGGGACTGTTCTGGAATTCCACATATTGTTTGGTAGGGGCAAAATAGTCCTTTTGCAACCATTTTTAGAATTTCTTTTATTCAATAAAATTGTAATTATCTTCAAGTTTAGGTAGTTTTTGGGTGCCCACCCATGTTTGGGCCCAATTTTATATAAGCGTGCAATGCCAAATTGTAAAAGACCTTGGATTCATTTCTTCAATCAATCAATAAAGACTTCATTTTTGCTTAAGCTCATAGGTGCGTCTTGGAGAGAGAGAGAGGAGAGAGAAGAAAAGGGCTGGTACCCTTCGGTAAGGTAAAAAGCTGCCTAGAGCGGTTTGATGAGGGGAACAACCTTAAAAGTTCCCCACCTTCTAACCCTTCTTCTTCTTCTTCTTCTTCTGTTTCTCATTCTTCCTCTTCTATGTCTCTTGCAGGTACAACCTTAATATGTCTGAATTTCGAGGCTCTTGACAGAGAACTTGAGGGAATTAAAACGCAACGGAAGTGATTGAAAAATACGCTGGCTTACAAAGAAGGATTCTTGACAATTGCTGACGCCCTAGCAGCTCATGCTAAATACATTCAAGCCTTGAACCCTTACACCCAACAGTGGCATCATGGCCCTTCTCACAATGGGGTATAGACATTGTAGGGCGCATTGACCCTCCTTTGACATTGGGTCATGTCTTCATTCTAGCTGCAACTGATTACTTCTCTAAGTGGGCTGAAGCGGTCCCACTTAAGCAAGTTCCTGGAACAACAGTGGCCGACTTCGTTTGTCATCATATCATATATTGGTTTGGAGTGTCTGATCGGATTATATCTGAAAATGGTCACCGGTTTCAGAGCCACCATATTAATTATTTGGTCAACCAGTTTGGTTTCGAATGGAGGTACTCAACTATGTACCACCCTCGGGTGAATGGCTTAGCTGAGGCTTTCAATAAGACCCTGTGCAACGTTTTACGAAAATCGGTATCAAAGACGAAAAAGAACTGGCATGAGAAGCTTCTTGAAGCACTATGGGCCTTTTGCACCACAACGCGAAATGCTACTAATTCCACTCCTTATTCTCTGATCTACGGGGGTGAAGTAGTTCTATCGCTTGAAATTCAAATCCCTTCACTGCGAGTCGCTATTCACTAAGGAGTAACCGAAGACAAGAGGTTCAAGCTCCGGTATCAAGAATTGGATGCACTCGATGAAAAGAGGCTAGAGGCTCAGCAAAACCTTGAACTCAACCATGGGAGAATGAAGAGGGCCTTTGACAAGTCAGTCAAGGTCTGCTCATTCGCCCATGGCAATCTAGTTCTAACCGTCAAGAGGCCGATTGTTATACATGAACGTCGTAACGGGAAGTTTGAACCCAAGTGGGAAGGCCCTTTTATAGTAAAAAAAGTCTCACCAAATGAAGCCTACATATTGGCACATCCTGATGGAGAGGAGGCAATGCCCCCTATCAATGGGCGATACCTAAAGAAATACTATCCGTGATACATATTCAAAGGAAAAAGGCTCAACGAAAAAGTACGGAAGATAGTCCAAACAAATTCTAACTCTTTTGTACAGTTAAAACGAGTTACATGTTACAAGTTAAGAAGCCCATTATTAGGGAGGTTACAAGTCTCTTGCATCTGAGGATAATAGGATGGTTACAAACCAAAAACCTACATTGTGTCTCTTGGATCTGAGGATAAGAGAACGGTTACATGCCCAAAAATATCTCTCCCAGAAAAAGCAAACCCACAAAAGAATTGCTCTCTTAGAAGAAGCAAACCCACTAAAGAAGCACGCTCATCAAGAAAAAGAGGCAAAACCACTTGGAGAGTTAGCTTCAATTCATCTGATGAGTACCGCCATAAGAGGACGGTTACAGACCAAAAGACGATGCAAATCCACTCAGAGAAGTTAGTTTCAGTTCATCCGATATGTATATCAAACATACAAGCCAGAGATCTCATCTGACGTGTATATCAAACATACAAGGCATAATTCATTCGACGTATGTATCAAACATACAAAGCAGGCTGCTCTGGCAAGGAACTGGCCTATGATGGAGAGCATACCCTGTTCACAGTGGATGCCCTTCCACAGAACAACATGGACTTCACTATTGTGCTGGAGGAATTGGCTTCCAACATGTATTACAAGCCATGCATTACCATCATTCACCACCCTTTGCAGACCCATGACAACGCCATGTATGAATATCGCTGCACGTAGCTCATTGCCGAGCGTCGTAAATTCCGCGTGTAACTTACTGCCACATGCGAGTAGCAATATGCGTTTCATGTCGTTCCACATGAGCTGATGAATGCCATTTGAAGCCAGCGCTGGGTGTGTCCTCTAAAGGCCAGCGTCGATTGTGCTCCTAATTCCTAATGCCGACTGCCTTTCTTGAGGATCAGCGCCGACCGTATCAGCGCCCGTTATGCTTCTAACCATCAGTGCCGGCTGTGTCCCCCAAAGGCCAGCGCCGACTGCCTTTCTTGAGCATCAGTGTCGACTGCCTTTCTTGAGGATCAGCGCCGGCTGTGTCAACACCGGTTATACCTCTAACTATCAGCACCGACTGTGCTTCTGCCAGCGCCGGCTCTGTCATGATTGTTTGCCTCCCGAAACTCCTCGTTTTCAAGGTCAAAATCCCTTCGCTTCCCCAAAACGGTTGCACGATTTCCAAGCGCAACTGTCCACCTCTTGCGATGGCGCACCTCCCGTGACAGTTCGATTCTCTCAACCCTTCGGTTCCCCACCGGAACTCCTGTCCTGCTAACGGAAAACCCCTGCAACCATTTGCCTTCCCTGTGACGGTCCACCTTTAGCGACCATTCCGTTTCCCTTGACCTTTCAGTGTCTTGCTAATACGTCTCCTACACGGTTGGAAACTCACTGAGAGACTTTTCCCTGCCTGTGTCTTGGCCGGGAAGTCACCAAAACCCCGTCGGAAGCCCTCTCCAACTTTCCCTAAGTCACCGGGAAACCCCCTAAGCTCTCAGAAAACTTCCCAAAGCTTGCGAAAATGCCATCTGTGGTGCTTCCTGCCTCTTCTACCCTTGAAGATCACAGCCGACGTTCTCCTTCTACCCATAAAACCTCTTGTGCTAACCGAGAAACTCCTGTTACTCTTCCTTTTCTGAAAATCCCTTAACAATCTTAGCGAAACCTTCACTGTAAGGCTTGTTAGAACACTTGATCTCTTGTCAGAATCCCTCTGCTTGCCGGAGCTTTCACCAGAAAATCCTTTTGCTCACTGTTAAAAAACTTTTGTTTAAGTTTTTTATCTTCGGTGAAAAGTGAAGGAAATGGGGTTTTACCCCCTTATATAGCCAACACTACCCTCAAGCGCCCCTCACAAACTAGGAATCCCAGTCGCGTCCAAGGACAGCCAAACGACGATGAGCTGGGTTGGGCTTTGACTCGAGGCAACTCTCATCGCCGCCTGTAAAATCCCAACAAACGGGCTGAACCGGGCTGGGTTTTGACCTGAGGCCTGGGAAAGGTTTCATTTACCGCCTCGTCAAGGCCGGGTCGGTCTCGGGCTATGGCTCGAGTACCAATCCATACCCAGCGCCGGCTATACAGTTGAAGTGACCTAGCGCTGGCTGAGTTTCAAAAACCCTAACACCGGTCGTGTGCTCCATAACCCAGCGCCATCTGTGTTCAAATGATAGCAGGGGCCGCCCTCAGCGCCGGCTGTGTTTTTAACAACTCAGTGCCCGCTATGCGATCAAAGTGACCTAGCGCCGGTTGGCTTTCAATAAACCTAGCACCGGTTGTGTGCTTGGCAACTCAGCACATGTCGTCCTCAGCGCTCATTGTATTTTTAACAACCTAGCGCCGACTGAGTGGTTAAGAGGTAGTGTTGGCTGACTTCAGCGTCGGGTGTGTTTTCAAAGACTTAGCGTCAGCTGAGTGCTCAACAAATAATGGTTGCTGCACCTAGCGCCGGTTGTATTTTAAGCAACCTAGGCCAAAGCTGTGCATGACCTTTGATCCCCAATGGAGTCAGGAGCAGGCCACTATCGCTCATCCCCAATGCGGGTCACACCCATATTGCAGCCCATTATCCTTAGTGGAGTTAGGGTCATTCTTATCTCTTCAATCCCCAGTGGGTCTATTTCACACCAAGTCACTACTCCTTTGCTATCTTATCCTCATGGAGTCGGCTTGCCTATTCTCCATCGAGTCTCATCTTTCACCCCCGGGGGTCATACTCACACCCTAATCCCCATTAAAGTCTGCTTCTGTTTGCCATCCCTCGTCGGGCCATTATCTCAATCTGAACCCTCTTTTTGTATATGACACTAACCACTTTATCCCCAGGGAGTTAGATTATCATCCACAGACCTATTCCTTATAGAGTCTCACCTACATGGTGACCCAAACTATGGTCCGTGTTGCATGACCTTAATCTGCACAGCCTTGGTCCGTGCTGCGTGTCCTTAAACTGCATAGCCTCGGTCCTAGCTACATGACCTTAAACTACACAGCCTTAGTCTAGATGCATGACCCTAAACTGTATGGTCCAAACTATATGACCTTAAACTGTAGCGGAGGTCTAGTTGCATGACCTTAAACTACATGGTCCTAGTTGCATGACTCTAAACTGCATAACCATGGTCCAAACCATATGACCTTAAACTTTAGCGGAGGTCTAGTTGCAAGACCTTAAACTGCACGGTCCTAGTTGCATGACTCTAAACTGCATAACCATGGTTCAAACTATGACCTTAAACTGTAGCGAAAGTCCAGTTCACGACCTTAAACTGCATGGTCCTAGTTGCATGACTCTAAACTGCATAACCATGGTCCAAACTATATGACCTTAAATGGTAGCGGAGGTCTAGTTGCATGACCATGAACTACACTGTCCTAGTTGCATGACTCTAAACTGCATAACCATAGTCCAAACTTTACGACCTTAAATTGTAGCGTAGGTCTAGCTCCATGACCTTAAACTGCACGGTCCTAGTTGTATGACTCTAAACTGCATAACCACGGTCCAAGCTCTATGACCCTAAAATCATATTACACGTCTTGGCCGCATGACGATAAACTGCTTTGCACAGGTCCAGGAGGCATGACCATAAAATCGCCCCCACATACGCACACCACTATTACTATCTCCCCAGTGAGTCCATTCATGTCATCATCCTACATCATTCCCTAGTGAGTCTCACTCACGCTCACAAAATGGAGAGCCATCTCGCCACCTATACCCGTCATAAGCTAGTGAGTCACCACTTTCCACCTTCCTTTCATACATCATCCATCTTTCACAAGTAGCCTCGTGCCATCTCCCCAACAGTGAGCTAAACCACTATCATACTCACTTCATGGCCCCTACAAACTACTATCCATCCCCATTATGGTTCAACTGTATGACCTTAAAAACTGTAGTGCACGTCTTGGCCGCATGACGTTAAAAGGCTTCGCACAGGTCCCGAGGGCATGACCTTAAACATGCCTTCACCAAAAAAAGAAAAGAAAAAAAAAGATGAAATTACAGGCATGGTGTATACCTTAATAAGGGAACACTATGAGTAAAAATGATGGATGGGCATGGTCATGAAACCATAAGTAAAAGAGTTATGTGAATAAAAATCGGGCACGGTGAAACCCCGAAAGGGCATCGTGAGTAAAAATGGATGAAAAGAGTGGACATGGCCGAAAGGTCATGGGTAAAAGAGCCCCAAATAAAAGGAAATTGGTGAAAACCGTCTCTACAACATCGCTTCCTAAGTTCAAGTGAAAATCCACAAAGGACGCTTGGACAAATAAACAGGTTGATGCAGCACTCGCCTCAACCGGCGGCTTCAACCCTCACTCAAAAAGAAAAACAAATCCCTAGTGACACATACCAGGACCCAAAAATACAAGCTTCAATGAAACGATTCTGATTGCCTGAGTGCATTCACCAAAAAGGACTCAAAGGACAGAAGATTTTCCAAGAAGGCAAGACAAGTCGTATGACAAAGAGCATCATTCTCACAAGGTTACCAACATACTTCCAAGATGTTGAAGATGCCCCAAGGAAGCTAAGTCAACCATGAATTTGGAGCGCCAATCAGATGATTGTTGTAGATGCAAAGCAGTGGGTAGTGGTGGTTGTACCCAGAGGGGTCACCTCGATAAAATGAGGTACCCTACTAGACAAGGATAACTGGTCCGTCATGACTTTGGAGTGGCAATCGGATGATTGTCGTAGCTGCAAAGCAGTGGGTAGGGGTGGTTGTACCCAGAGCTGGCCACCTTGATAAACTGAGGTACCCTACCCGCCAAGGAATGACTGATGCACGAAGCAGATGTCATCGACGCAAGGCCTTTCAGCATACCATTCACGTAATCCTCGAAACATGGCTCAACACCAGAGGATATACCCAAACCCATACCAAATGGGAACAATGCCTTTCAACATGGCACTCAATTGCCATGAACGAACTTGTGAACAATGCATTCCTATGTTTGAGCATCCTAGTTGCACCATTGCGTGAATCTCTTCGGCGTTCACGTGGTCCTATGGCTAAGAAGAAAAAAAGTAAAAGCCGAAGGAAATTTTTCGAATGTTGTCCTTCTCACTTCTCTCGAAGCACAACATTCGACAGCGTAAGATTTTTTAATACATTTTTCAGCACTTTGGTCCCTGATGCGGAATAAAGATGAAGCATGTCAATAAAACCTACAAAATAGTGGAAATTTTGACAGTCTCAGAATAGCTCCAAAATTGGTCAAGATCTTCACCAGTACTCCAAAAGGCCATTTTTCAAGTTTCATCGTGATTAGACATGTCTAAGGCAATGAACACAAAGAAATTTTTTTGGAAAAATTGGCCTCTCACTCATTTGGAGCGATTCGATATGTGGTATGCCTCAGGATGATGCCCGAGCAGAGAGAAAAACTAGAGGGAAGTTGCTCATCCGTGAAGAAAAGTTGCAAAATTTTTTGCAGCAGTGCGCTCCACTTTGACGACCAAATCACGACGCTCGCATACCCGATCGGCATGAAACCAATTGCATTATATGCATAAGGTCTGTGGCTGTCTCTGGCTCGAACCTCGCGTACAATGAACAGTTGGTATTCACACACAAAGGCGTCGAAGCTACTATAAATTTCGGCTACCAAATTTCAAGATTTCGACCAAAAATTCAAGACGACAAAATCTTCATCCCGACACGAAATCAACCTGCGTTTGTTGCAACGTGATCGTGACGGCATGCTATGTGTGATTCTACAAAAAAAATGAAGAAAAACATCAAGGAACGAGCATACTATCTATCCGAAGTTTTCATGAATCTTCTAAAATTCAAGTCTCATGGTCGTGGCTTAAAAATACCATCCATGGCTCGAAATTGGTATCAAATCGATCGCCAAGCCAAGCTCTACAAGAAAATAATCATCTTTCGATCAAATGGGCATAAGAACAACCTCAGATCAGTCATGGAAGATGAAATAAGTTCTTAGACGGCAGCAGTGATTGTTTTGAAATTCCACACATTGTTAGGCAGGAGCAAAACAATCCGTTTGCAGCCACTTTTAGAATTTCTTTTAATTCAATAAAATTTTAATTATTTTCAATTTTATGTAGTTTTTGAGCATCCACTCATGTTTGGGCCTAATTCTATATAAGCTTGCAAAGCCAAATTGCAAAAGACCCTGGATTCATTTCTTCAATCAATCAATAAAGACTTCTTTTTTGCGTAAGTTCATGGGTACGTCTTGGAGAGAGAGAGAGAGAGGAGAGAGAAGAAAAGGGCCGATACCCTTCGATAAGGTAATTATATCACTCATCCCTTCTTTCTCTCTCCTCCTCTCTTTCGCTCTCCTCTCCTCTTTTCTCATTTCTCTCGCTTCTTCTCATCTCTATCTCTCCCTTTCTCTCTCCTCTTGCTAATCTCTCTCCCTTTCTCTATCCTCTTTCTCATCTCTATCTCCCTTTCTCTCTCCTCTTTCTCACCTCTATCTCTTTGCTCTCTCTTCTACTCATCTTTATCTCTCCCCCCGCTCTCCTTCTAAACACAGCCGGTGATGCTAGCATCGACTATGTCTTCTTTCTTCTTTTCCTCTAAACACACCCATCGAAGCCTAGCATTGATTGCATCTTCTCTCTCTTATTTGTCTATAGTCGGTAATGCGTAGTCCGACTGCATCTTCTCTCTCTCTTCTTTTGGCACAGTCGGTGAAGCCTAGTACCGATTGTATCTTCTCTCTCTTCTTTGTCTAATACAGTCGGTGAAGCCTAGCATCGACTGTATCTTCTCTGTCTAATACAGTTGGTGAAGTCTAGCACCAACTGCATCTTCTCTCTCTTCTCTGTCTAATACAGTCGGTGAAGCCTAGTGCCGACTACATCTTCTCTCTCTTCTCTGATTAACATAGCCGACGATGCCTAGTGCCGACTGTCCTCTATCTCCTCTCTTCTTAAACACAGCCGACGAAGCCTAGCGCCAACTGTGTCATTTTTCTCTCTTCTCTTTCCAACCCAGCTAACGATGCTCAGCGTCAACTGTGTCTTCTCTCTCATCTCTTCTTAAACACAACCGACAAAGCCTAGCGCCTACTGTGTCCTTTTTCTCTCTTCTCTTTCCAACCCAGCCGGCGATGCCCAGCGTCAACTGTCTTCTCTCTCCTACCTTCTTAAACACCACCGACGAAGCCTAGCACTAACTTTGTCCGTCTCTCTTCTCTCTTTGCCGACGATGCTTAGTTGTGTCTTTCCTTCTGTTCCTCTTCCAACACAGCCGGCGATGCTTAGCACTAACTGTGTCTTTCACCCTCTTTTCTCCTTCCTTCTCTCTTCTCTCACATTCTTCTCCTTCTTTCTTTCTCTTCCTCTCTTTCTTTTTCTTCTCTTTCTTATTCTCTTACTTCTTACTCTCTCTTTATGATTTTTATTCTTTCTATTATCCTTTTATTTGATTAAGAAGGGTTGAGATTAGCCTCTTATAGTAGTTCTGTCGTCTAGCCATAATGTTGTTATGTTAGAATTATTGTGCTCGCTTTATTGTCCCGACAGACTAACCATCGTGTCTAGCTAGTCAGTATCGGTATTGACATCTAGTAGTAATCCTGTTGAGCCGGTCTGAGTTACCGAGCCCATTTTACAACTACGTCAGGCCAATTACCCATCAGCTTAGTCACTGTATTGATCTTCCCGCCTAGTCAAATTCTTCTTTCCCCCATCGTTCTTCTCTCGTTCTTTCCTTCTTCTTTTGAATGTGCATGCTTGTGTACGTTCAACCAAAACGCCAAGTGAGGTCCACTGACCCACTTATCTTATAACCTTTGCCATATATGTGTGATTATAGAAAAACAGGAGAATACATGGTAAGGAAGGCAATTCCAAACCAGTTTTATTATTGGGGGGCTTTGTTCTTGATCTAAGAGGGTGCCCATGTGAGCCAACCCAAGTAAGTCTCGAACCCACCTTAAATTTCTCTCTCATTGGTTGGTAATACCTGCCCTTGTTCTCGAACGAGGTTCTTGAGAGAGCGATCTCAAAAGTCCCGGGTCTCCCCTAAAACCCGAGACATGTGCCGCCCGATCATCTAGATTAAGAGGGTGAGATCGAGGCACCTAGCCACTCTCGTTCTTTTCTTTCTTCTCTTTCTTACTTATTTTTCTTATCACTCTACCCCTAAAATTAGAACCACTAACCTGCACTTGCATTAAGAGGAGTTTATTATTAGCAGTTTTTTTTGTGAGAGTTCGAGTGAAGTGTTGATTTCAGAGGGGGTCGAATTCAAACTGCGCTGCTGGATAGTTGGAGGGCTTTCGTCATTGATATAAGAGGGTTATAGCCTGGGCGTATCTCAGGATATCAACCACGGTGAGGCAGGTGATCGAGTCCCCGTATCACCATTCCTTTAAAATCCTCTCACCATTGGAAATACCTATCTGCATTTGGCACGAGTGGTGTGCAAGTCAAGCGGTTGTCCGAGAGGGGATTCATCGAGCTCGGGTCCTCGAGGGAGCCCGAGCGAGCTAAATCTAGGCCCGACCAATTGGTGACTCCATTGGGGATACACCATCCTATAGTTGGTTCGGTTCGCTCTCAAACCATATTTCAGCTCACTTTCAATTAAAAACTGCAATGGAGTCCTCTTACTCCTATCTCATCTGGCTTGGGGATTTCATCATTACCACATTTGTGAACTTACCTATGGGAAGTAAGGTTCTTCAATCCACTACTTCTATTTATCTTTTGCGAGGTCTTTTAGACCTTAGCACTCGGGCTTAAGCCCAAAACAACTCAAGAAAGGGTCCTTAAACCCCTTTCTCAATGGAAAATTCATTATTGTCAACTGTACGAGTGGTTCTAAAACCACTACCCTTCATGCTCACACTATTACTGGTGGATTCTCCACTAGTCTTAAGCTCAAATGTGGTTCTAAGACCATTCCCTCTTCTATCGCATTTGGCTCTTCTAAAGAAATTGCTTCAGTGGGTAAGCTTAGGGTCACCCTAGCTCCACTCTACACGAACACTGTCCATCTTGGTATGATGCCCCACACACTTCATGCCGGTGGTTCGATCCTCAGATCGTTTGACTTGAATGGCTCCAAAGCCATTTTACACACTCTCACTCATGTCACTACGAATGGTTCAACCATCGCAGTGATCAATCAGGGCAAGCAAAAGCTACCCTCGACCACCTCACCTACTTCGGGTCTCTTGGAACCTGGACCCACCACTAAAAGTGGTTCTCAAGCCATTCGTGCATTGCATAATACTCACTCAGCTTGGGGCAGTTCGAATATTTTACCTCAAAGAGCACACGACCAGCGACTCAGTCGTAGTTCCCAAACGAATGTGCACATGCTTGCAAACTCAAGTGGTCCTAAGACCATTCCAACTGTAAAGGTCGGCAGTCCAAATGCCAGACCTCTCTCTTCACTAACGGTTGGCTTCCAAGCTACCTCCAACACTTTTGTGGATCACGCACACACATGCAGGTCCAATACTGTCTCTGGTTTCAAAGGGAAATGTCAGTAATACATGCTCCCTTCTACCCTAAAACCGATGACAACATGGTACTGAAAGAAGTTCCCTTCGAGTACACTCTTGTCAACTCCATCTACTTCACATGTACGAGCCGACCCTCGAGGTTGGAATTGGGGAAAAATTACACCCCCAAGGCCTATGGAACAACCCCTCCCTTCTTCGAACAAAACTAAACTTCTAAGGACAACCCCGAGCTCCCTACTCCTGGGGCACCGTGCCTTACCTGAATTGATTGACATTGCTCTTGTCTCCTTGAGATAGGCCAATCAGGCAGGATGCCGCACCCAATTCCAGTTCTAGGAGCTCATTTATTGGAGTTTAAGAATCAAGCACCAAAAAGGAATGAAAGTGTCGTTCAAAAGAAAGAAGTCAGAGTCTTCAACCTCAGAAGACTCATCGAAAAAAAACTCGTTTTACCCATTGCGAACTGTAGTGGAACTTGAAATGAGCAGTACCGTTCAATGCTCAGTTGTTGTAGTTTGAGAAGGGGAATTTGATCAGTCTGGACTATGGTCCCAAGGTCGCCTTAAGCTGCAACATAAGGAAATATGGCCTCAAGGCCTTCATGAGCCTATTAGGATTGAGCCATGGCCCCAAGGTCGTCTCGTGCCATATTTGCCTGAACTATGGCCTCAAAGCTGTCAAGAGCCAATAATCACCAAATATTCAAGGCAATCTCAGATCCAATTAGGGCAATCTGAACCCTTGTTACCTGGATTATCAGATCGGGGCATGAAGAGAACTAGGACTACTCCTACTCCTGAGCAACTCAGCTCTGAAGAACGAGATGATGTGATGGTAGTTAGTCAAGATGGCGATGGTCCTGAAGATCCAATGGCACGCTTTAATGAAACCTTGAACCAAATTTTGGACAGGCTTAAAGGGCGATGAAGCACTAGACGAATCAGGGCATCTTCCCATTAAGGAGAAAATTCCCCCTTTGAACATCAGTTGGAAGAATAAGAGAGAAGACCTCCACCTCCTCCCATAACTCAAACTTCACGACCTCCCATTCCTCCAGTCTTTGCTGATGGTTAATCCAATATATTTTCTCAAGCTATTTCCTTAGCGGTTACCCAGGAAGACATTCAAATATGCTCAATCGACGCATCCAGGGCTTACAAATTTTTAAGTTTCATGAAAATGGCCATTACAAGACGCCCTACTCACCCTTCATTGATCAAATCACTTCTCCCCCAGGCTACCAAAAAGGAAGACTACCTATCTTTGATGGCACCAACTCACCCCAACAGCATGTGGCACATTTTATGTTAGAATGTCAGGAATCAGCTTCCGATCCCAAACTGCTCCTTCAATAGTTTGTGGATACAATAGTCGAGTCTGCCTTTAAATGGTATGCACGTTTACCTCCAAATTTTGTCCACTCCTAGGAAGAGATGGAACAACTATTCTATAAATGCTTTTATGAAGTTGAGCGAGAAGTCCAAGATATATAACTTCTCATTATGACTCAAGAGGTGAATGAACCAGTGAACGAATGCATCCAAAGGTGGAGGGATCCCATAGTATATCAGAGCAACCCCATGCCCGAGATTGATGCCGTGTAAACATGCGCTATAAATATGAAGAAGGAAATCTCCCTTCATGTCGAAGCTTCTAATCTTACCACTTTCTCAAACATGACCTTAAAGGCAGTAAAGATTCAAAGCTTACTTAAACACCATGATGGGACTCAAGGTCAAACCTCGGGAGGAGGTCAAGATCAGATCTTCACTAATAACAGGTCTAACCCTCACACTAGCCAACAAAGAGACACAGTAAGTGCAGTGGTTACTACCACACCCATTTTACCCAAACCTCCTACTGCCAATGCACCTCTCAAGACATTAGATACTTCATGAGGAATAACACAATTTAGGGGTCAAGGGAACCCCAGCAACGACAACAACAACCTCAGGCTTATAACATGGTGTCTTCACCACTAAATCTTTATGACCCCAATTACTTTGAGCAGAGGCTAAACAAACAGTACAACTTTAACAAAGCTTTGGTACCAATTATTTTGAAAATATCGTTGGAACAAGGCATGATAGTTCTTCTTGAGCCTAAAAGCCCATATCAGGTGGGGCTAATTAATAACGAGAATTATTGTTCTTATCATCGGATGCTGAGTCATCCTGTTCAAGACGTTTTCCATCTTAAAGACCATATTGAAGCCCTGATTAAGAAAGGACAGATTCACTTGGACAATCTCAGAAAAGATTTTGAGATTGCAGAAGCTTCGCATGTGGTATCAGTTAAAGAAGAATGAGTGCAGACCTTGCAACCAGATCTATTCACGATGATGGCATTGCAAGGGTTGATTACCCCCTCTCATCAAAACAACCCAAGCATTTGATTCAAGGAACTGAAAATCTTTGGTGCCCATTCACCAAGTGTGGGGCCATGAGATATCTTAGTGTTCGAGTTTTAGGACATTCATGAAAGAGTCCATAGTTCAAGGACGAATCATTGTGAATGTACTAGTCCGAACTCGCACACCACCCAATCCAGTGACCTCTGAATATGCCACCAAGGCACCTTCTACTTCTCATAGTGAATCAAAGAAGAGAAAGTTCAATAAGATGGATCTAAGAAGAAAGGGGAAACAATTTAAGCTTCACACATGATTACAATTCAAGAGGAACAACCTCGAAGTGTCCCCATGGATGAAGTGTCCCAGATATGTTTCCCTTCATCTTTGATATGCTTGTACAACAAGAGATGATTCAGCCTTGCTCACCTAAGAAGGCAAAACATCTGAAGAAAGAGTGTGAGGATTTTTAGTGCCAATATCATCAGACGAAGGGACATGACCTGTTTCACTGTTGGGGAATCCGAGCCATCTTAGATGAGTTCATAAGAAATGGTGAAGTGTTCATAGATAACACACTACCACCACCATGAAGAATTACTCAAGAATTTGAAGCCTTGAACCATAAGATTCTTAAAGACGTTCATGCTCCTGGCCATATAACCCTGGAAGTTCCTGTTCCCCAAGCCCCTATCAAAGTACCCAGGTCATGGTAGGAGCACCATGGGCGTGGTAAAATGAAAAGCCTCAGGAGAGAGGCAATTCGACAAGCTAATGTGATACCTATGCCACAAACTCACAAGATCGTACTGGTTGGGGCCCAGTTTTCGCTTTGGTCCTCGCGTGAACGAGGCGTGCATGCGCGAGGGAGAAAAACCTCTCTAAAACAACCGTGGGGATCCGTGCTTGCTGGGCACCTGTGGGTGCGCATACGCGGGCTCTCCTAAGCATGGATATGAACCAGCAAGAAGGGAGATTTTTACGACGGGGGTACGTTTGAACGCTTACCTCGCTGTTTGGGGTTCAGGGTTGGGAAGGAACGGGGCCGCACACTCAAGGGTTTTTTATCTGGCTGAAGGTTTTCTCTCTCCTCTAGGTGGGATTAAGGGTTCAAAAGCAAAAAGACGAGTGAAAACAAGCATTATGCCTCTATTTTAGTGATGAATAATCCACCCTTTTACAAGTGACTTAAGATCGTTTATATAAAGAACTCACCAAACAGGGGTTGAATGCTAAAAAACTAAGCTTAATTATAATTAAAGAAATTAGAACAAAAATCTAGAAATTAGGTATAATGACCAAAATGCCCCTAAAACCTTTTATGCTAATGACGAAACCATCCCTGCCTAAGGGTCCTTTCACCATTGCCAGATCTTGGAAGCTCTTCCAAAAACTTGTAGCAATGGTCCAGTCGATTTTCCATGATATGTTTAATGCTTGTCCGATTCTGAACATTTTGATGCCCTTTAATCGTGCTGAGGCAGCCTTTTCCCACGGGGTGGAAGTCCGGTCAGATTTGTGAACTTTGATCACTACTTCCATTGGACTTGTGATGCTCTGAGTCATTATCTTGTTTGCTGATGAAATAGGAGACTGTCATAGTCGTTTTCACTAAGTTTGGTCTGTTTTGGTCTTCATTTGCAACATTTTCTAATTTAGGTGGTCACCGAAAAAGGGGATTTCAGAGACCGAACGGACTTGATTTTTCTGTAACCTTGGGATTTGTGCTTATCGAGCCTTGGATTAGGTACAATAGTTATACAAGTTTGTAGCTCTTCACGAGGCGGTTGCATTGAACTCGTTTTCGCGATGATCCCATGCACAGATCTCGAGCTGTGTTTCATGAGGTTTGAGATGTCTTCTTCTTAAAACCCTATTTTTTCTGGTTTTGTAGTCACTTTCTTTCTAGAAAATTTTGACTCTGAGTCGTGCCATGGTGCATGCCCTAGCTCAAAATGATGGGGTTGCCTCGACCTAGAACATGTCCAAATTTAAGCTTTTTTTTTGTTCTAAACAAAGGTGTTGTGGGTCCTTGAAGTCCCTCTCAAAATGTGATGTTGCAATCTTTGTGCTTGGGGACTGGTTCAGTGAATCCACACTGCGATAGTATAAAACCTACCCGTTTTTTGGCAATATGGAGGTAGACCCCTTTTGAGTGGTTCGATTGAGCCCAAATTTGCTCCTCGAGGCTTTTTTGATGTTTTGAATGCAATGGAGGTAGTCTGGTAGTTTTTTGAAGCCGCTAGAATAGGGTTACAGTTGTAAGGTATTTCTTTGGCAGGATAACACTCCTCTTAGGTTGTGTGATTTGAGATTTATTTCGTGGTACAACTTTGATCTGTCAGTGTCTTGAGTACCAACAGGATCAAGCTGGTACTGACACTCTCCTTATTCATGTGGGAGATGTAAGTACGTCAAAAATGGCGTATAACAACTTGCCTCGACGGAAGTTGCGCTTCAAGAAAAGCGAGAAGTGCAACATTCGGAATGAAAACCTTGTTGTTGAAGTTCATCTCTTGAATCCTCACTAAGACGTGTTTATTCTCTCTCAACAGATGTTTTTCTTCTTGATCACCAGTGCCTGCGCAATCCTTGAGGGGTAGAATTTGTTGAGCGTTTCCTTGGGGGGTGACTAAAGTGGACTCTAGCAGACTGGGGCCAAGCTCAGGGGCTTTCTCCAAATCCTGCTGGAGTCCATTTTTTGGGAGAGCGCACTAATAGGCTGCCTCAAGGAGGGCTTACCATTGTAAGGGCCATAATATTCTCCCAAGCCAGTATCACCGCACGAGAAGAAAGTTGTAATGTCGAGCAAGAAGGCGTAAGGATTTTTGCCGCTCGTGAAAGGCTTGTGGAGTATTGTCGTCTGAGGCATTGCAGCGCGTGTTTAAGGAGCAGCACCGATTAGAAGAGAAGAGAGAGCAGCGCCTATTGGAGCAGAGAGAGCAGCACCTGTTAGAGCAGCGTCGGTTGGAATTAAAGAGAGAGCAGCGTCGGTTGGAAGAGAAGAGAGAGCAGCGTCGGTTGGAAGAGAAGAGAGAGCAGCACCTGTTGGAAGAAAAGAGAGAGCAGCGTCGGTTGGGAGAAAAGAGAGATCAGCACCGGTTGGAAGAGAAGAGAGAGCAGCACTGGTTGGAAGAACCAGTGCCGGTTAAAAGAGAAGAGAGAGCTTCGCCGGTTGGAGCAGCACTGGTGGGATAAGAAGAGAGCAACGCCAATTGTATGTTTAATAGTGCAGCGTCGGTAGTGTTTTAGTCCCAAATGAAAGACATGTGTATACTCCAAGTTTACCTCTTTGGTCATGATAATATTTTCCATGGATAAAAAGATACGGCGCAAATGTCGAGGCGTGACACTGTTCACAGTCGCTGTTATTTCCAGCAACTGTGGCTCTTTTTGAACGATGCTTTTGACCTAGCTAATGGTATCCAAAAACCTTGAAATTTATGCCATTGGAAAGGTTTATGAATGTACTTAAAGTTGCATGTTTGAAACTCCCCACGGATTTTTAGCTATGACATGAAATGCACGAACATGTTACTGCTCACTGTTGAAGGGAAATTTCGATCAACTAAGGCTCACTTTGTACTAAGCTATTGACCCATCAAATGGCACCCAAATTTCTTAAAATCGCTATGTTTGTAAAGAAATATGTATTAGCTCAAGGTTTCATGTTGGAGGCATCCTGAAACTCCCCCTACATCGGGAGCAACACCCTCTCTAAGAGGGCCACGTCTTCATCATTTTGTGACCATGCGATGCTAACTTATCATGATATATGATGAATGCGAATGCCATATGATAAATTCCATGAGAATGCCATAAAAATATGTGAATGATGTCGTGTAAACTGCACTTCGTGAGAAAAAGGAGCCACGAGAGCGATAATGATGAAATGAATTAATAATGAATGACAGATGCTACTGAGAAAGCTTATGTGTAACTGCCATGTGATAGCTTATGAAATGCACATTTTTTGCTAAATGCTTTGACATTATGATGAAATATGATCCATCTGTTATGAGACAATGAATGGCCACTGCTTAAATTATTATTGACCACTACGCGGTGGGACACTCCCCGGTAGTGGATACTATTATGATGATGTGATGAGTGGCCACTGATTATATTGTTATCGACCACTACGCGGTGGGACACTCACCGGTAGTGGATACTATGTTGTTATATTGATGAGGGTGTTGACCACTATGCATTGGGACTCGAGCCCTTTGTTAGTGGATATTGGACTTATTGATGGGAACATTGGCCGCTATGCGGAGGGACTCAAGACCATCGATAGCGAGAGCTAGGTTCACCAAGACATTGATGAGAATATTGGCCACTACGTGGTGGGACACTCACCGGTAGTGGATGATACTATGATATTGCCTGCTACACGATGGGACACTCATCAGTAGTAAGGAAAGAGATGTCGGCATATCCCCTAACTTTCATAATGATAGGAACGAATTAAGGGAGAGGATAAAGGGTCACACCCTAGATTTATGAAATGATATGTGATTGATGCCTTGCAAGGTAAGGGCCTATCGAAACCCCAATGCGTGCTGGGGACTGTGTTGAGGGTATTACGAAGTGGAAACCCCATTTTTCATTTCCCTCCCTCCTATGTGATGGTAGAGGTCTTAAGCAATGGGATTGGCTTAGCCTGATGGATAGAGCCTCTACTGTGGGAGTAGGTGATTTAGGAAGTGTGTGGGTAATGATTGGATTTCTTTATAAGGAATGTTTAACATTATAATGATGGAATGATTTATGATTTCACTAACTGAAGGTTCTAATCGCACGGATTTAGTGACGGCTGCCGTTTAAATGCATTGTCCATATTCACTATCTTGACTTGATATGCAATTATGCTAAATTATGACTCTATATTGATAAACTATACTAGTGTCACATATGGATAGAACCACCATAGATGCATAACACTAGACCAGCTTACTGGGCTGTATATATCATCCCATTATTTCTCCTCTCCTTGTAGATTGATAGTGACAGGTACAGGGCTGGAAGTTCGTGTTTGGCAGCTAGAAGACAAAGATAGTGTTCTTGAAGAAGGTGCTTAGACCTTGTTTACATCTGGGCTGTTTGGCCCTGGTTTTGTTTTGTTCTTGGTGGATATGTGTAATGTTGAGCCTAGATACCTCGAACTGAATGTAATATTTTGGAAGATTTTTATATTATGAAATTTGGTGTGCGAAGTACTCTTCTGCTAATTAAGCTTGTCGCTTTAGCTCTCTTCTATGATTTGCTCTATTTCTGATATAAAGGCATTGAATCCACTCCCACCTGAGTCACAAACATTACATTGACTCACAAACCTGCACTCGATCGCCAGTCGCCATGTAAGGTACGGTGGTCGGGGGTCTTGACACCGTTCCATACCAACGGAATCTCCTAATGGCCCAACTAGGGGGTGCCCTTTTATGGGCGTTGGTCCCAATCTAGCTGGTAAGAAAAGAAAATTGGTTTTGGCCCTTTGGCCGGAGACCTGTGTTCGACACTTTGGCCGAAGATTTGTGTTTGGCCCTTTGGCCGGGGATTTGTTTTGGCCTTTTGGCAGGAGATTTGTTTTGCCCCTTTGGTTGGAGATTTGTTTTGTTGGCACTGGAGCCAGATAAATGTTTCGGTCCTTTGGTCGGAGATTTGTTTTGGTCATTTGGCCAAAGATTTGTTTTGGCCCTTTGGCAGGGGATTTGTTTTGTCCCTTTGGCCGGGGATTTTTTTTGGGCCTTTGGCCAGAAAGTTTTGTCGGTGCTAGGGCCGGATTTTTTGTTGGCGTTGGGGCCATATTTTTTATTTGGCTCTAGGGCCGGATTTTTGTGTTGGCACTTGGGCTGGATTTTTTATTAGTACTGGGGCCGGATTTTTTTTTATTTGGCCATGGGGCAGGATTTTTGTGTTGGGGCTGGGGCCGGAATTTTGTTGGCACTGAGGCCGCAAGTTTTTTGTTAGCGTTGGGGCAAGAGTTTTTGTTGGCGCTAGGGTAAGAATTTTTTGTTTGCCTCAAGCGCCCTTGCAGGTTTTCACCAAGTCCTTTTGTTGAGGCATTTTTGCCCGCGACTTTGAGGTCACATCCACCTTTTCATTTCCATTTTTACTCATGATGCCCTTGCGGGTTTTCATCATGCCCGATTTTCTTGTTCTTAGGGCACTTTTACTCATGGCTTTATGGCCATGCCTGCATGTTATTTTTACTCATGGTGCCTTGGCAAGTTTTCATCATGCCCATTTTCTATTATTTGGCAATTTTATCCATAACCTTGGTGGCTATGTTCGCATGAAGTTCTTTTTCTTTTACTAACAATGATTTCCGTCATGCCTGACTTCTTCTTTGGAGGAGGCTTACTGGAGCAGCGATCCTCATGGTTGATGTGTTGAAATAGGTGAGTACGACTTGGTCGTGCTCCTATTGTAGGCACGTGGAGCTCTTGTCTTTGTCGACCATGGATTTCTGAAGACGGCCCTTGGAGGAAGCCGAATGAATCCACGTGGATGTCCCTTGACGTTGGGAAAGCGGGCCATTCTGATGACTGGCCTGCATACATGGGGAATGTCGCGCGAAAAGTGTGATTGCCCAGGATTAATGCATGAAGACGGCGCTCGGATGACGAAGCGTCTGGAAACTGACACGTGGTCAGAGATAGTGACACCTAGAAGGCAAAGCGGTGGTAGATCCATCTTGTGATATGTTGATGATGACGCCTAGGAGATAAAGAGGCTGGAGATTTGATCGGTAATGCTTCGAAAATGATTCTTGGAAGGCGAGGCATCAGAAGACTTGAATGGCGTCAAACGAGGCACCGTTGTAATGACACGTTTTTCGCTGGAGCGAAGTGCTTTGATAGTGGTCCTTTAAGAAGGCAAGGTGGAACAAGTGGAAAAGAAGTTCTTCATGTTGTTTTGAGAAACTTCCCTTACCCGTTTTCTTGTGTAGAGAGAAGAGACCCCTCTTTTCTGAAGCGTCCCCCGAGAGGCCTTGTCCTTTATTGAGGCTGGCTCTCGGATCCCAGATCCTGGAGTGAATCCGAATGTTGCGCTTCAGGATGAAGGTGTTCGACTGTGCAAAAGTGCCGACGGGCCCATGCTGGATGAAGGGTTGGTGCCTTCAAGTCCCTTCTGCTGGCTTGGGCTCCAAAGTGTAAGGTCCAAGGCTATGCGTGATACTTCGAGGGTTGTTGGGCCTGGACCCAATCTCGTCCATCAAGCCATGATGGCGGATGGTGGCAGTTTTTGCACGCCCACCCTCTTCTTCGCAAAGGTTGACCAGACGAATAGTTTGGTCAACTTTGTCGTTCCGCGTTTGGGTGAACCGTTGTTATGGTAAGCAGGAGTGTTTTGCCTAGGTTTTTGCTTATGGCTGCTCTTTTTGACCAGCATCGGGCACTTTGCCCCCCCCCCCCCCCTTGAGGGTAAGCAAGAGAAAGAGGTGCCCCTCTTTCGAAAAGAATGACACCTCGTCATGCATAGGACTACCGCCCTTCTTTGAGAACAAATGTATTTTTTGGAGTTACAGATTTGGTTGTAACAATAATTTTATAATCCGTCTTTGATCATGAAATAAATCCCCATTTAGCTTGAGCAGTTCTTGTTGACTTGTAACTTGTGCTTTTCTTTTCTCACACATGGTTTGCTTCGCCTTCTTTTCCCTTGGCTCAGTTCTTATCCCTGCTGATGATGAGCATACGAAATGGTCTGTAGGATGCTCATATTGCTCGTGGGGCAATCGTCCTATGTCTTGGTTTGGATGCCCTTGCAGGTTTTCGTCCTAACCCTTGGGGTATGGGTCATTTATGATTTTCGCAAGGACCCCGGTTTTTTTTTTTTTTTTAGCACTTGACCACAGAGGGTGTTGTGTGCGCGCATGTTGCAAGAAACGTGGTTCACTTGTCCACCCAATGTAGCCGTGCATGAGTGCACACTGATCTCTAGAGTGAGCTTGAAACTTACACGGGCTGAGAGGAAATATTGCGTACCTGAGTAGCATTTTGCTAGCAGTGGGTTCGTCGTTCTTGGTGAATAGGGCTACGCATGCAGAGCAGTAAATGCTGCACGAGCAAGATGCATCGGGATTGAACAACGTCTTGATTATCTATCCTCCATGCCTCCTCGGGATGGAGCGTGATTTTTCACATGTGTTGCATGTCGCTTCGCATGTCGTTTGTACTTCTGTACCTCTGAGTCACATGACGTTTCACTTGTGCGGCGCTTCAGTTCACACGCCGGCTGTTCTTTCGTGCCCCGTTTTTATGTGACATGTCCTTCTGTGTGCCATTGGCGCTCTTTCATGATTGAGCAATGTGTCACGCCATCGGTTTTGCCCGATATGCCATCCTTCCTTTTGGCTTTATAAAAGGGATGCACAAGGGCAGTTCACACTTTTACAAGGGCTTTGAATCTAGAGTGAAAACCCTAATTTCTTTTTTGTCTTCTGCCTGTGCCCCCTTTTATTGTTGCTCTTTTGATTGGGGACTCTCGCTACCCTCCGGTGCTTCCATTGACGACCATGGCTAACACTAGTTCGACTCCTCCTCCAGGTAGTGTCGCTTCTTTATTTGTTGCTCTTTTGAGTGGGGTCTCTCGTTTCCCTCTCACTTTATTTGTTCGACCGTGCTGACATTTCTCTTGTCGAGGGAACTGCTCTTGGGGCCCTCACATCATCTTCCAGGACGAAGAGGGTCTCGAGCATCATTCATGCTAGATAGGCTGCTCAGCCCAGTAGCCGTGAGGATGTTGTGGGTGTCCTGACAAGGATTGGGTCAATTTTTGGTCGAGCTACCAGACCCAAATGTGGTCAGAGAACTTCTATGCGTGCGAGGTTGCAAAGTGTTCCCTCTGCAGCAAGGGAAGAGAGTTGAGAGGGAGAAAGGAGCAGGGGAACTGAGGATCCTCATTCGGACCCCTTCGTTTTAAAGAAGAGCATTGGTTCCAAAAAGAGGGATTCATCCACGGTGGGTGTGTCGCTGACCACTCCTTCTACCAAGCGTGTGAAGTTTGATGCTGGTGCTGTCGTGACGCCACCTCCTACGACGTCAATGTCGATTGATTTTCGAGGCTGAGGACAAGGTCACACGGATTAGCGTGGAAATCCAGCGACTTCTGATTCGGCTATTTCAAAAGCGAAGTGGAGGTTGGAAACTAGTTCAGAGGTTCCTTCCTCAGTGCCAGTGGGGCCGCCGGGTCTAAAGGTGTTCGCTTTAGGGACACAAACTGAGGAGCTCTCGTCCGGACGTCGTGGCATCCTCCCCGAATCTTTAACTTTTGTGGCTGGGGGTTTAACTCATGATGTTCCCCCCCTTGTTTCCATTGGTTCCTCGACCCCAGCCTCGCTCGCGCCAAATTTTAAGGCGCTGACCTTGAAGTGTATGCTTCGGTCGGGACTTGAAGGGCTTAGGGAGTGCGCCCTTTCTGATCTTAAGGAAGAGATCGAGGCTGTTAAGGCTTGCGCCGCTAGCTTAAAGTCGTGTACCCAGATGAATGGACCTTCGACCAGCTAAAAGAGTTGCTGCAGAATTTCGTGGAATGGGCAGCTAAGGCCCTTTTACACCAGACTTCGGTGCAAATGGCTCATGAGGCCCCTTCGGCCTCTTTGAGGGTGAGGCTGGTTAATCAGCAAGCTCTTGTGAAGGGAAAGGAAGAACCAGATCGCCTCTCACCATGCTCGCCTCATGAGGGAAGAGGTGAGCATATCTCGAGAGATTCTAGATACAGAAGACGAGATTGCTTTAGCACAAGCCAGCGTGGCTGATTCAAAAGACTGCCGACAACGGTATTAGGAGGTGATGGCTACGAACTCTCACAGACTAGAGCAATTGAGCTCTGAAGTGAGGGAGGTCACTGTTTTGTCTAAGTCAGTCGCTCAAGACATTGCCCATGGTGAGGAGCAAGTACGTGCTACACTGGAGGGTGTGCAGAAGCTGAAGGCGAAGATGCGCAAGGCCCTCGACCATTTTTTAGGGTGTTTTTATTCTATCTACAGGCTTTCGAAGTCTGTCAAAATTTTGTAATCTCTTGACGTATGAATAAGATGGTTATCTTTTTCTTTTCTTGTCTCCATGCTCAGTCCATTGATGGTTTGCTTTCTCGCGCTCCCACTCATCCCTTACCCTCTTTGAGAAGGAAAATGAGGGGATGAACTCAAAAGCCTACCAGGAAGGCATTTGAATTCCTTTATGATTGTCATGAACGCCCAACAGGGTTTTTATCAAGACCTTTGCATTTTTTTTTTGTTTGAGGAGATAGTTCTAAAGTCATACCGCCGTGACTATAGGGAGGTGCATTTAAAGTCTTGCCTTCGAGATTGCCAGCAGGGTGTGCTTTTAGGGTTTCTCGCCCGTATAGGGTACACCCTAGATGGTCCCTGCAGTGATGTATTAACCTCCCTTGACAAAGAGAAATTGCCTTGGGATGAAGTCATGCAAGGTAGGAAGAGAGGGGAAGGATCCCACCTCGACGGGGTGTCGAGGGGTTTTGAAATTGTGACCATGTGTCGTTGGGCTCTTTTGATTTTACCCCCTTTCTTCAAGCGGACGACGCTCTTGAGCTCGATGTGCGGGTGCCATATCTTCTTGGCGAGCAGCATCCCTTCTGATGCTTTTTATCTTGTTGCGACCATGATGTAGTTCCCATGGTGCAAGCGTTCTTGTAGGAACGTGGGGAGTAGGTGCTTCTGAAGTGCTGGAGACAGGACCTCGAGCCTGTTAGGCCTCCTTCTGTTGTGGGGCTTCAGCTTCATGAGTTTCCCCCAGAGGCAGAGACTGTCCATCGGTTAAGAGATGTCAAAAGCTAAATACATGTGTTTGTGTCTTTGTAACGTAGTTTCCATTCAAAATTATGTGGAAACCAAGTATGAAGGGAAAAATAAATAATAGTGTGAAAGACTCTCGAGCTTGGAAGGGAAAACACTAGGTTCTTTCTGATTTCCAATCATAGAAAATTTAGGGCAAGAATAGGGAACAAGGTGAGATTGTGGGAAAGCCTAGCTCTAAGGGATTCTGTTGGAAATATGACCTATCAAGGCCTAAATTTCAGTAGTCCCTTGGGAGCGATTAAGAGATTGAAATCTTGGCGTCTTGCAAAATGGAGCCCAGATTCTTTTACCTTGAGTACACATGAGGCATCGAGAATTCACGTGTTGAGAAAGCAATTTCTCACGGAGGTGTGAGGGTCACCTCTTAGTCCGGATTTTATAGGTTAGCCTCATGTTTTGCTGCAATCGGCCTAGGCTTGGAGAATCCAAATGAGAAAAATAGAACCCGAGTACTTATTGAGTATTCGTCCTGTATGGAATAGTGAAGACTTATTGGACATAAGTTCGTATCCTGAGACGAGACCATTGCATGACATGTACATTTTCATTTCATACGGGAAGCCACTCTTTCAAATGTATTATCCACATTTAGAAGAGCCAGTGCACATGTGCTTTGAGAGGACCCCTGTAATTGAGTTGGATCATGTCCCACAAGGGTACACATATAATCCATTGAGAGCCGAATGATCGGAAGTTAGATATCTTTCCAAGATGAATCAGAAGATGAAACAGTAGGTCAAGTCGTGCCCTTTTAGTTGATGATAACAACACCAAGAGTCTTGATTTCTTTCGATAGTCTGCCTTCTTTTCTTGGGTGAGCAAGGGGCTATCATCTCGTGCTACACCATTATGTCGAAGAGGGCGCGAAATAGGCATAGAGATAGTTCAGTCACAGGGGCATCATCCACTGACTCCTCTTGAACTGTGACCATATGGTAAGCTTCCGGAGTTGCGAAAGCCTTCTTGAGGTCTTGCAAGTTGATTTTCCCTTTTTGGATTAAGGCCTCAATGTGCCCCTTCACTTGAATGCAGTCCTGTACCGGGTGACGTAGCATTTGATGATATGCACAGTAGCTGGGGTGGTTTACAAGCTCCGCCTGGTTCGGCCTTTCAATGGCAGGAAGGACCACCATATCTTGTTCAATCAACATCCTCAAGAGGGTCGATACCCACGCCTTGTTAAAGCTATATTGCTGATTCAGTCTCCACTCGAACTCTTCGGTTTTATAATAGCTTTGTGGAGGTGGCACTTTGTTATAATTTTATTTTTGAGGCTGTTGTTGCTGCGTCCCCCCTTGCTTTTTTGATGCAGGCCCCGAGAGATATCTAATGTTGGTAGAGGAGCAACATTAGGTACAGGTTGAGAGGTGGTCGTGACCGCCGTGCTGATTAGATTCTTTTGTTGGATAGCATGGGGTTTAGACCTGTTGGTACGAGCCTGACCCCCCCTCAGAGGTTTGGGCTTGATCTCCTCCATGTCTTAGCAAGCTTTCGATCTTAGCTGCATTTGTAATCATGTCAGAGAAAGTGGTGGCGTTGGAGGCTTCAACATGTAAGGAAATTTCTTTCCTCATGTTCCTTATGCATGTTTGTACGGCCTCCATCTTGCCCATAGGGTTTCTCTAGCACATAGCAAGATCTCTCCACCTCTGGATGTACCGGCCCACTGACTCATCCGCGTTTTGAGCCATTGTGAGGAGCGCTATGGATTGAACATCCAGCTCTGCTTCGTAGAAGCTTTCATAGAACTGCTGCTCCATTTCTCGCCAAGAGTGGACTGAGTTAGGCGGCAGGTGGGCGTGCCACTTGAAAGCAGGTCCAATTAGAGTTTGTAGAAACTGCTGGAGCAGCAGTCTGGGGTCCGAAGCTGACTCTTAGCATGCGAAGATGAAATGGGCCACGTGCTGCTGAGGCGAGCCCGTGCCATTGAAGACCAGCAATCTCCCTTTTTGGTACCTGATAGGGAAGGGGATTTGATCAATAAAGAGCAGGTAAGCCTTCTGATATGAAACACTTTCTTGTGTTTTGGACGCTTTTAAGTCTTGGATGCTTTTAGTGAGCATCCGTTGGACATCCTCTTGTGTGAGCATCGATGGCAGAGGGATTTGAAGACCTCAAGGTTTGGGCCAGAGGGGGAGGCTGAGGTCTTTCCTCCTCTCTGTGTGGCAGCTTGAAAGGAGAGTTTTCCCCTTGATGAGAAGACACAGCGGGCCGAGCATCTTCAAACCCTTTGAGCTTGTCTAAGATGTTGGGTTTTCAAGGTCTTCCCCGTCATGGCTTACGACCATTACCTCGACTTTCTTATTAGAGTTGGGTAGTTCTGCGGGAGGGGTAATCATGGCCCTCTTCATGCCTTAATCTGGCACTCCTAGTAGCAAAGGCTGGGGTTGCCTCGTTTGAGAATAAAATTGCCTTAAGGCACATGTGAGTACCGGTTTTGGACAACCTTGGGGCTGGACTGCTTTCGAGCCTGATGCTGGGTTGGGTGACGTGAGTCACCTGCCTATATTTCAACAACATTGGAATGAACAATGTTGTTTGTCTCAGGTTCATCCCTGTCTTGCAATAGGTGGAACCGATTTTGTTTTTGTAGATCTTCTGAGATAGAAGACTCTACTTTGTGTTGGAGGGCTGCCACTTCCCTTCCCTTTACTTGTTTAAGCCGCAAACTCTGGTAAATCTTCCATCAGAATAGGAAATGATTATAGTCTTCTTCTTGACGGGCCCGCTCAACGGATGAGCGAGCAAAGCTGATCAATTCAGGCAAAGTGTGGTGCTTAGGAAGAAGGGAGTTCGTAGGCGGCCTTGGTGGCTGAGAACTTTCTGAAGAAGGGGGGGTGCTGACTGGTCGTCGTTGATAGTGTCCTCCTATCTCGAGCCCCACCCCGGGGGCTGGCTCGCACCTGAAAGGAAGGAGGAGTGGAGAGGACCCTTCCCGCTGACAGCATCCTTGGACCTGCAGGTGTGTGCAAGATCCATAGTAGTGTTTTGGTCAATTCTAGGCCCAACCCCACGTGAAGTTGGAGGCTGAGTATTTGCAATACTCGCCCGTTTAGTTTGGGAGGCCTTAGGACCACTACCATGCAGATGCATTTGTTTGTGAGACCTTTGATTGTCTCGAAAGTCGTGTGCTAGTTTGGTCACAGCCTTTGTGCTGCCCCGAGCTGCAGGTTTAACATGCATGGTATTGGTGGCATTAGAACCACCTGTGTTGTGTCCGGTTCAAAAGAAACCCGAAGCAGCTGTGGAGAGTGGGGTGGGCTATTGCCTGCCCCATCTCGTCACAGTGACGATCATACCGTCAACAATGACGTATGTGTATTGTGCATGGCGGTTGCAAGGCCACGCGGACTGGCAAAGAAATATCCAGAATGTGATGTGTGCAGGGACATACCAGCGCTGGCGATGCCCTTGTGCAACATAGGTGTTGTTGCATTTTGGTTACCCGCAGAGACGATGGTCTTGTTGGGGCCCACAAAGCGAAGAGGTGTAGTGGTGCTCGGACCACGTTGAAGCTTGCGACTGGCAGGGTGTCTGCTAGTGATAGGGTGCTTATGCAGAAGGGTGGCGAAGGTGCCACCTATGCAATTGGCATTAATGGATTTCCCTTTGATGTCGGAGGAAGAGGGACAAAGGGTCTGAGTGCCTGTGCCGCGAGTTTTCCTAGGTTGGACTAGGATAACATGGCCAGTTAGGCCATTTGAGTAGAATGTGGGGGAGGCAGGATCAGCTGATCCGCTCGCAACAGGTAAAGTCTCAAATATGGGGATGTAGAAATCCCAATTTGGACAAAGGAGGGATAATGGGATCCCATTCCAATTTTAGAGAGAGAAAGAAGGGAAGTTGTTTCTTGGAAACAATCCAAGCAAACGATAGGGTGGCATATCCCCAGTGGAGTCGCCAGTTGGTCGGGGCTGGGTTTTCGCTTCGGTCCTCGTGCGAACGGGGCGTGCACACGTGGGGGAGAAAACCCTCTCTCAAACAACTGTGGGATTTGCGTGTGCTAGGCACCTGTGGGTGCGCGTGCACGGGCTCTCCTAAATATGGATAGGAACCAACAACGAGAGGGATTTTTACGACGGGGGTACGTTTGAACGCTTACCTCGCCATATGGGGTTTGGGGGACACGCCCAGGTGATTCTCCCTCTTAGAACAATTACGAAGCCCTCCGACTGTCTGCCAACACGGTTTGGACTGGGACTCTCTTTAGACTTTCAAAAGATTTCTTCTCTCTCTCTCTTTCTTGCAACTACAATGAGGGCTCGATTATCCTTCCAGCGGGGCATACACTCGTGGGCGAGTCATGCAGTTGTCTGAGATGGGGTTCATCGAGCCTGGGTCCCTGAGGGAGCCTGAGCGAGGTAAATCTAAGTCTGACCAGTTATCATTACTTATCAATTACGTACCTCATGAATGAACTTGTTCCCTTGTATTAAATCGTGAAATGATCAAGTCAAATATTTTTAATTAATACTAAGCTTGTCATTTTGTAAGTTTCATTTTACTCAAGTATCTCATTAAAAAATAGTGTAAAAAGTAACCAAATTTGGTCCTCTTAGGTAGTCAAGCCAAATGATGATAATACCCCTTTTTGTTTAGGATTTGTAACATGGAACAAGGGTTTATAGTTAAACCAAAAAAGTGAGTTCCTTGTTGATGACCCTAAACAACTAGGGGTATTATTATTATTTGTTGATTCCATGTCGCTATCATTGAACAAATAGGGGTATTATTGTCATTAGGCTTAGGGAACTTTAGTGAGCCAAATACATAAATTGGGCTTGGGCTAAAGTGGTTAAAAGTTGATTTTAGCAATGCTACATCTCAAGATCGATTCTTACCACTAACCTACCCAAAAAAAAAAAACTGAAGTGAGCCAAATACAAGGGTGCTTGTAGTCGAGGTTGACGATCGTGATAAACAAGGTAGTTGATCACAATGAAATTAAAATAAGTAATAATCCTAGTTTTAAATGAGAAGGCCTGACTACTTTAATGATTTTGTTCGCCATATAACTAATAGTACCATAGTTCGTAAACCCAACCACTATTTCTTCCTCTTACATTTTCTCTCTAAGTACCCAACCTGTTCTTTTTCGTTGTCACATTCTCTCCCTATATACTCGATCTAAATCTTAACTCAACCAATCTATTCTCTCTCCTCTAAAACTAAAATCAGAGAATAAATAAAGGGAGAAATTAGGGGATAAGATATAAAAAAAGTGAGACATATCACATGCTTGGAGTTTGTAAAGGTATGATAGATGTTTTCTTGTTTTTAAGTTTGTCTTCATCTTATTTGATATCAGTTTTAGAGAGAGAATATGAGAGAATGCAAAAATGGATAGTGTTTCTAAAGGAAAAATGTGAGAGAAAGGGAGAATGGACTAGGTTTTTAGAGAGAAAATAAGATGAGAAAAAAAAATAAGTTAGATTTTTAGAAATAAATTTGCAAGAAGGGAAGTATCTGTTGGGTTTTCGAATGGATAATATGAGAGGAGGGAAGACACCACAGGAAAAAAGATGATAGTTGAGATAAAGGGAGGCTTTAAGATTTCATTTGAAAGAGGGACAAATCGGTCTATTTGCTCATCTATAAAAGGTGGAGGGCTAAGGTCAAAAACAAAATCTCTTGAGGTCTGATTTCTTAGAACAAATTTCTTAGAAAGATTTTTACCTTAAAAAGCCCTAAAAATATGCTATGAGAAGCGTATTGGTTTGGAAATCCCTTGCAAATTCAATGCTTAGATGTTGATAAAGAGTTCTAAACTTATTATCATCTTAGCAAATAATTGAGCAATAGTTTCCAGGGCATGCTTGTTAAAGGCAAGTAAATACAGATTAGACATTGCTTTGTTAAATCTTGGGCAGGGGATGTTTGGATGCATTTCAACCTTGCACCGTAACGTATTTCAACAAACTACCAAAGGCTTCCTTTGACCCAAGCATGGCATGTAGTGATGCCATTACATGACCCCACTGATTCCTAAAATGAAATTTAGCTGGTTCTATAATCAACCGATTCTCTCTGTTAGAGTTACCATCCACATCACATACTCTTCCCTTGCTCTTTTGAATAGGTGTTCAGGTGTGCTAGATTTGTTGGAGATATGCAGTTACGATATTAAGAAAAGCATAATAAATTCCATAGAAAAAAAGAGGCAAACCTGCAACATTAGAAGTTAAGACTAGACTAAAACAGCTGTCCTATTTGACTATAATGGCCGGATGATGATGAATAACCATAGACAGATATTCCCATCATAAAGAGAGCCTCCCATCGAGCTATAAAAGCAGACATGGTAGCCATGTTTATCGAGCAAGATCGACCTACCAAATTTTTATCTTGTATCAAGCTTTTACTTGTTGGTTGGGCCTGAATTCACATCGCTCGGGCTCCCTTTGAGACCTGGGCTCGATGAACCCCCTATCGGATAACCGCTTGACTCATGCGCACATGTGCGCCTCGCGTGCCACGTATGAATAGGTATTTCCAACGGTGAGAGGATTTTAAAAAATTGAAAAGGTAGACCAGAGCATCTACTTCACCACGGTTGAGTTGGTGGGATATGCCCGGGTTGCCGCCCTTTTAGATCAATGACGAAAGTCCTCCGACTGTCTAGCAACGACGTTTGAATTCGGTCCCCTTGTTATACGTCATTTTTGACATACTTGTATCCCCGAGACGCATAAGGAGAGAGCCAGTAACAACCCAGTCCTGCCGGTACCCAAGACCCCATCAAACCATGGGAACACTGCAAAATAAGCCTAAAACTGGGCAACCTCTAGAAAAGTACTGGAATGGCTTCAAAAGGTATGAAAATGGTAGTTTAGGATGCCCGAAGGATGCTTACAATGTTTCATCGCATTCCAATAAGTTTTGATAAGATCAAGGAGCAACTCGGTTCATAAATCCAGTTCCTATCATGTCAAAAAGGGACCTTATAACTACAACCCTTTTTGGGGCTTCAAAATAGTGTCTGACTACCGCCATTAGATTCAGAATGTCGAAAATCCCCAAAGACCAAATTTGGGCTCAATCGGACCTTCCAAGACCGTTCTAAGGTCAACTTACTATAAAAGGGTGGGTTAAACACTATTGCAGCGAAACCTCGGTGAACAAGTTTCCATTTATGGAAACTGTGTTTTTTCATTTCGGGATGATTTTCAAATACTCATAACTTACTCATTTTGAGTCGGAATAAGCTCAAATTTAGACACAGGCTAGGTCTTGACTACCCAGTTGTTTTGACGTATAGCATGTATCGTGACATGACTAGAGACAAGAGAACTTATAGAGAGGAGATGAGCCCAAAACCATGAAAATCAGAATTTTAAACAGGAAGACATCCCAAAATTCGTGAAGTCATAATTTGAGATACGTGCGTCAGATAGTAACAAATTTGGGTTTGTTGCGACCATATCGCGAAGGGCTACAGTTTGGTATAAGTTTTAACACAATTGGAAGCCATAAAGTGTGAATTTTGGTATTAAAAAAGGAAATATTTTTCGATCACCGGAATCCTTTTTTCCAACGACTTCCTAGATTTGGAATATGCTCAAATGGAAACCAAATCAGATGAAATTTAATATGGAACGATCCTGACAATGTGCTCTTTAATCTGTGATCAAAATGAAAACTTGGAACATCATGAATCACATCGGATTGGTGATCAAAGTTTATAGACTTCGCCGAATTTTTTGTCCTTCATGAAAAGTCTGTTTCAAGACGATCAAAGGGCATCAAAATGTTCCTGATAGATCAAGCATCGGTTCTACGAGGATTAATCGCTTGAATTTTCATCGCACGTGTTCGATAAAGCTGCCAAAGTCTAGCCATGGCAAGAGGCCCCACATGGAGGGATGGTTTTGTCATTTGCTTAAAAGATTGAAGGGGTATTTTGGTCATTATGTCCAAAAACGATATTTTATTTTAATTACATTTAATTATAAGTTTCCACAATTTGGGCACTTTTTTAGCATTCCACCATTGTTTAGTGGTTGCTCTATATAAGGAAACCCAAGTCATTTGTAGATGGTGGAAGAATGTTTTGAAAAAATTGAAGAAGGCTTTATCATTTGTTGCATTTGCTTATTATTTTTGGGCTCTTTCTTCTAACTGTGTGTGTGATCATGTCGTAAGGAGAGAGAAAACTTTGTTAGAGAGAAAAACTACACCTAGTCCACTCTCTCTCTTCTTTTATCTCTCTTTCCTTCTTCTTTCTCTCTAACCTCTTCTTCCTTGAGCAGCTGCCCGGAGACGTAGTCCTCGCGGTCTCGTATTTTCCCCCCTTTCTCTTTTCTCTCTGCTGTGCAGCACCTCAGCCTGGAGTCGCAGTCCTGTGGCCCCATCCATTCTCGCTTTCTCCCTTTTCTCTCCTACTAGTCTTTGGGTGCGCATAAGTCCCAGAGCCGTTGTCTCTGTAGACTTGTACCCATCTCGTCTTTGTGAGCACGTTAGTCTCAGAGCTATCATCTCTGTCACCCCATCCCCATCTCGTCTCCACGTGCAGATTAGTCCTAGAGCCTCTGTCTTTGCAGTGCCATCCCCATCTCGTCTCCGCATGCACGTTAATCCTAGAGCCGTCGTCTCCTGGCCCCTTCTCTCTCTCATCTTCGCGTATGCGCATTACCACTGAAGCCGCCATCTCTGTGGCCCCATCTCTCTCTCATTTTCACATGTGAGCATTACCACCGAAGCCACTGTCCTTGCGGCCGCGTCTGTCTCTCATATCTATGTACGCGTGAACCTTGGAGCCGCATTTCTCGCGGCCCCGTCTCTCTCTCTCAACATGTCTCTCTCGTTGTCATTGTGCACAGAGCCGCTCTACACCTCTTGTCTATCACCCCACACACGAAGCCGCCATAAAACTTGCCCCTGTCCCTTCTGCATATTCTTTGCTCTGCTACGTACGAGTTCCCCAATTTCGTGCAGCTTCAGCATCCCACGGCTCCATCTTTCAGCCGTTTCCACCATTTTGTCCCCTTTGCACTTACACTTGTATTCACGCCTTTACGCGAATATGGTTCTACCTTACATCCTTCACTCATTCTCCTTTCTGTGTATCGACAGTATGCTTCCGTCTATCATACACTCGACTCGACTCTTCTCTGAGCATCTTAAGAGTTTGATTACTCCGTTTGCCACTCTAACTTCCTCTCCATACAGTCGAGTTGAGTTGTGAGTGATATAAATGCTCTCGCCCTCACTCACTCAGGTGGAGTAATCATGAGTTGGTAGTCAAGAGAGTTTCGATTCTTTAATTGCTCTGATTGTCAAGTTTTGTACTGTTTTAGCGGATAAAAGGGTATTTGTCATCCCTTCTTCTTCATTCTTCTTTTGCCAGTCAATGAACCATTATAGAGGAGTAGCATTTGAATTCACATTGCAAGTTTCAAGGGAAAAGAACGAGATGATGCATTGAGGTTTGAGGTGAGTTCGTGTCCAAACCATGCTGGCATACAGCCGGAGGGCTGCATAATTGTTCTAAGAAGGCAACTGCACGAGTGTATCCCCGAACCCCCAAAAGACAAGGTAGGCTCAAATGCACTCTTGTCGATAAATTCTCTCTCGTTATTGGTTCCTATCCACGTTAAGAAGAGCATACACGCATGCCTAAAACGCCAAGGCACGTGGGGCCCTTCGCGGTTGTTTGAGAGAGGGTTCTTCCTCCTCCTCCACGAAGAGAGGAAAAATGACCATGCCCCGACCAACTGGTGACTCCACTTGGGGTACGCTACCCTATAGTTGGTCCAGAATTTTCTCAAACAGACTTCTCATATCTTTCGTTTTCTAAACTTGCAATGGAGTACAATTACTCCTCTTTCGTCCAAATTGGGGATTTCATAATTCCCCTATTTGTGACCTTACTCATGGGAAGCAAGTTGGTTCAATCTGCTTCTCCCGTACATTCCTTGAGTCGCCTGGCTAGCCCTGCTACCCTAGTTCAGGCTAGAGAAAATTTGGGAAAGGGTACTCAAAGCCCTTGTCTGCTCTCTTTCGACATCAAAGGTAAATCTATTGATGTCAACTGCATTGGTGGCTCCAAAACCACCTCCTTTCATGCACACCTTGTTACTAGTAGACACTCTACCAGTCCTAAGCTTAAAGGTGGTTCTAATGCCACTTCTTCTCTTCACTTGGTGATTTCTGCTTAGATCACCATTTTTGTGGGTAATCGCAAGGCTACTCCACCCTCACTCTACAAGGGCACAGCTAATACTAGCATGTCCCCACACACACTTCACCCTGGCAATTCATATGCCAATTCGAGTGGCTCCAAATTCATTCCTCACATACTCACACACATCACGGCTGATGGTTTAATCATTACCATGACAAAATGGGCAAGAAAAATCTTAACCCCATCACCTCACCTGCTTCGAGTCTTCTGGGACCCGGACCCATCACAATTGGTCTCCAAACCATTAATGCATTGCATGATAATCTCTTAGCTCAATGCATCCCAAAGACTGCACCCAAATGAGTACATGACCTTCAAGACAATCAAAGGTCTCCTAACGAACTGCACATGCATTCTTATGGCCCTAAGGCCGCTTCAATGGAGAAGACAAGTATTTCGGATACTAAGCCTTTCACTTCACTAGAGGCTGGGTCACAACCACCCCAAACACTTTTGTGGACCATGCACACACACGCAGGTCCAATGATGTTGTTGGCAGTAAGGGAAAAGGGTCATTAATGATGACCTCATCTACCTTAAAGCCACTCACCACATGGTACTCGAAGAAATTTCCTTCGAGCACCATTTTATCTACTCCTTCTTCGTATGCACGAGCTAGAGCAAGATGATGCCCCCTAAAACGACCAAGCAATATGCCCCTTCCCAAGGCAAACCCAAACTTCCAAAGTCGACTTCGAGCTCCCTTCTCCCCAGACATCACACATTTCCTGAGTTGATCAACTTTGCTCTTATTTATGTGAGGGGAGCCAGTAGTGAAGGATGCCAAGATCGATTCAATTCTGGGAGAAAATTTATGGGAACCTACGCATCAAACAAATGAAGGGGATGAAGGTGCCACTCTGAAAGAGGAAAGTAGAGTCTTCAATCTCAGAAGACCTACTAAAGTATAAAGCATTCTATCCGTTACAAACCACGGAAGAGCTCGAAACAAGTGGCATTGTTCATTGCTGGGTCGTAGAGATGCAAGAAGATGAACCTAGTTCATCTGATCTGTCGCCCCATGGCCATCACGAGCAATCACAGGAAATATGGCCCAAGGCCGTCTCGAGCTTGTTCGAGTTGAATGATGGCCCCAAGGCTGCCAAGAGCCAGAACTCACTCAATCTGCTAGGCATTCCCCAGTTCAATCAGGATAAGTTGAACCCTTATTACTTGAATTGCCAGATGTTGGTGTAAAAAGAACCAAGATCACCCCTACTGCCGAATTGCTCAGCTCCAATGAACAAGCTGATGTAATGGTTGTTAGCCAAGGGGGTGAAGAATCTTAAAATCCGATGGCGCACTTTGAGGACATTTTAGGCAACATCTTGGATAAGCTCAAAGGTCTTGAAAATGCTCGAACTGTTGGAGAATCCTCACATCAAGAGGCAAATTCTCCCCTTGAACTTTAACACGAAGAAGAAGAAAGGAGACCTCAACCAACCCAAACTTCAAGACGTTTAAACCCTCATGTCTTCTTTGATGACCAATCCAGCATAGTTTCACATGTTATATTATCGGCATTTACTCAAGAAGACATTCAAATAATGATCAACAAAGTATTCAAGGCTTACAAGCTTCAATGTCACAAGAAGGCATTCATTATAAGAAGCCTTACCCACCTTTTGTTGATCAAATTCCTATCTTTGATGGCACTGGTTCACCCCAGCAGCATGTGACCCATTTTATGTCAACATGCCAAGAATTGGCTTCAAATTCTAAACTACTTCTTCGGCAGTTTGTAGAAACTTTGGTTGGGCCTACCTTTAAGCAGTATGCATTTGCCCCCGAATTCAGTCCATTCTTAGGAAGAGATGGAGCATTTGTTTTACAAATACTTTTATAAAGTAGAACGAAATGTTCAAGTTATAGAACTTCTCACAATGACCAGGGAATGAATGAGTTGGTAAATAAGTATATTCAAAGATGGAGGGATCTTGCAATGTACCAAACTAATCCCATGCCTAAGATCAGAGCAGTAGAAACATGCATAAGGAATTTGAAGAAAGGAATTGCCTTACATGTTGAGGCTTCTAATCCAACCACTTTCTCAAACATGATCACAAAGGCAACAAAAATCGAAAGCTTATTAAAACATCACTGGGGGAATCAAGCTCAGACCTCAAGGGGAGGTCAAAATCGCAGCATCATTAGCAATAGGCCAGACCTTCATATTGGCCAGCAAAGAAACCTGATCAATGCAGCAGTCATATCCACACTCTCGGCCCTAATCTCCCATCTAATGTTTCTTCTCTCCAAACATTAGACACCACTCGGGGGTTACCATTCAGGAATCAAGGGGAACTTCAGCAGCAACAGCTTCGTTCATAGAATTATAACAGAATACCTCCATCGCAAAACTTTATAGGACTGAACAGTTAGAGTCAAGGCTGACCCAACAACACAGTTTCAATAAAGCATGGGTACCAACTCTGTTGAGGATGCTAATAGAACAGGGTATGGTGAATCTTCCTAGCATCAAAAGGCCAGAACAGGTGGGAATGCTTAACCATGGAAACTACTGTGCCTATCACTGAATGTTAGGTCACCCTATACATGACTGTGTTCCGCTTCAAGAACACATTGAAGCCTTGATCCAAAAGGGACAAATCAATTTGGATAGTCTCAAGGAAGCTTTCGAGACTACTGAGGCTTCATACGTAGTCACTGTTAAGGAGGAGAAGGTACAAACCTTGTAGCCTGAAGAGGTGTCGTAAGATCTCTTCCTTGATCTCTTCACAATGCTGGTTATTCAAGGGTTGATTATTCCACTTACTCCAAGGCAGCCCAAGAATCTGGTTTGAAGCACTGAAAACCTTTGGTATCCTTTTAACCAAGTATGGGGACATGAAATATCTCAGTGTAAGAGTTTCAAGACATTCATACAAGAGTCCATAGCTGAAGGATGAATGTGAATGTACCTTCCAAAACTCGAGAACCACCTAAGCCATCAACTCCTCATGATGCTATTAGAACACCTCATGCTTCTCACAACATGAAAAAAAAAGAGAAAGGCTAGTCAATTAAGTTTCAAAAGGGGAAAGAAGTTATAGAGGATTCACACATGGGCACAATGCAAGAAGAACAATCGTGTGATATTCCTATGAATAAGCTGTCTCCCAAGAAGTTCCCTGTTCTATTCAACATGTTGGTACATCAAGAAATGATTATACCTTGTGCACTCAAGGATACGAAGCATTGAAAATAAGGAAATCAAAACTTGTGGTGACAATATCACCAGCTAAAGGGACATGATTTATGTCATTGCTGGGGATTTCAGGCTATTTTGGAAAGATTTACAAAAAGTGGGGAGGTGGTTATAAAAAATCCATCACCTTCACCTCCAAAGAAGATTCAAGAAGCTCAAATTCCACAATATGAGAAGCTCAAACATATTCAAAGTCCCATTATGAAAATCCATGTTCCCCAAACTCCTTTGAAACTCATGAACCATGGAAGGAGCATCATGGTCATGGTAAGGTGAAAAGCCTTAAGAGGGAGGCTATTCGTCAGGCAAAGGTGGTACCCCTGCCACAAATTTGAAAGGCCGGACCTACCAAGGAAAAGAAGAAGAACAAAAGGCCTTCGGAAGCTCAATACTGCAAAGTGAAACTTCCTCAAGTTCCAAGAGAAGCAGTATTCCTGCCCCCCGTTCCCCCTCTTCCTACTCTGTATGACTTCATCCCAAGGCAAGTTTTTCTTATCGAGGGTGGTCAATACATAACCATAAGAGAAAGTAAGAATTCGTCCAATACGGGTGAGAACACTAAAAGCACCCTACAACAGTCTGATAAAGGTGAAGACTCTAAAATCACCCCTCAACGGTCCAAGCAGAATAAAGACTTTAAAGATCCCTTGCAACCGTCCAACAAGGGTTATGACGTTAAAAGGTTCTCGATTACATCCAATGAGAGTGAAGACGTTAAAATCCTCTTTGAGTCCAATTCAGGTGATGACCTCAAAATCAACCTGATTCGGTCCAATTTAAGTGATGACCCTAAAAACTCTGTCCTTTCTTCTCTCCCTGATTCTTCAAACCCTTTTTCCCTCTCAAAGTCTCTCTTTGAAATCACCAAGAAATGCCCAGATTTCAAGGCTCTTAATGAAAAGCTCAAATCTTGCAATACCAATAAACAACATAGTAAGCAAATAATAAAGATTGCCGCTCAAAAGGACGGATTCTTATGTGTTGGAAATGTTATAGCCTTTGCTTCCAAAAAAGGTACGCCATGTCCCACTCCAGAGGAGACATTCAATCGGCTTATGAAATCGAAGCCTGAGAAGAAGCCCCGATGGCTTGCAGAACCTGACTTGGGGGAATTGTTGAGGAACTCAAAGGGAAAGAGTTCTTTTAATTATGTGTGCTACATGCTGGTGTTTCATGAAGGAAGCACAACAGCTCCGATTGACTAGATGAGGTTGAGATCAGGAAGAAGATTAAAAGCAATTTAGAAACCAGCTGGTTCTAGGCCCTTGAGATATCCCGAAGCACCACTGGTTCCCTATTTAGACCTATCCATCTCCATTCAGAAACCACCTCCTCTCTTAAAATACCCTGGACCTCCACCAATCCCCTACTCAAACCCTTCTCCTGCTTGCAACAAAAATCTCGTACCATCACAACCCTCACCTTGTCCTATCTTACCTACACTCATTCTGGCGGCACAATCTAGCCTGCATTCTCTTCCTAATACTACAAATACAACCTACTCTTCCTTGGCGTCTGAAGCTAAACTTTCCTCTTCAAAAACTGCTTCATTATCTCCTGCCCCTTTAAACCAGTGGTAAACTGTCACACCCCAAGAATTTACAATACTGTTATTCCTGAGATGTGATAGGCAAAACATATATACATCTATTGATAGGACAAATTTACAGTGGCGAGGTCTTACAAAGTAAATAAAGAAAGCTAGTACAACAACAGTATCTTCCAAGGTTGATCTTGACTAGCACTCAAAATGAATCCGCAGTTATCCTGAAAAAAATGTTTACCATAGTTTGATGAGTTTGGCTACTCAGTAAGTGATCATCAAAATTCTAAAAATAATCATGATTGAAAGATATCAATATTTTCCAAAATGAGATCTATTAACAGAAATGCATCAACAGTTTCACTTTCAATAAATGCATAATTTAAGTATAATCCGAATAATTGAAATGCTTATAACACTTTTAACGGAAGTACATAATTCAAAGGATTTCACAAAATACCCTACTGGCGTCCCAAGTAGGTCACTTATATACCCCATCAGCGTCCTGATGGGTCCACTTAATCCCTATCGGCGTCCCAGATAGGTCCACTTAATCCCTGCAGGTCCACTTATACCTCACCGGCATACCGGATGAGTCCACTTAATCCCTACCGGCGTCCCAGATAGGTCCACTTATACCTCACCGGCGTACCGGATGAGTCCACTTGCATACTTAAATTATTTCTAAATCTCTTTAAACATTCTAAAGCAGCAATATCATGTACTCAACATATCACTGAAACCATTAATATGAATTTCACTTAAACCATTAATAACAGTCACTCTCTATAACATTTCAAAAATAACCAATCAAATATTTTGGGCTCAAATTTAGAAAGGTAGCAGTTTGTAAAGGCATTCTAGCATAATTGCCAATTTAATATGTATAGAAAAACTCTTATAAAAATTCAAGAATACAGAATTATCACAATTTATGGAATATCAATTCACAAATTAACATTTCACAACAATACTATAATCAATTGCAAAAATTTCAATTTTTAAATAATAAGGCAGTCATTTGCACATGAATTTTACAATGTCTAAATATTCAAAACAGTAGAAAGAAATATCACAATTTTACTAAAAAGCAGAAATATCACATTTATTTCTAACAATAGACAAGAAAAATGAATAAATTTATTTTTCTAATTTACAGCATTCAAAATTTCTAACATAGATAAAATATCACAATTTTTATTAAAAAGATTATTTTTCAAGATAATGAGGTCACGTGCGCATAAAATTTATCGCGCCTAAAATTCATGATAATAAGCAGAAATAATTATTTCATTTTATTTTTAAAAAGAATGGATTATTTTTCGAGACGATGAGGTCACTTACACACAAAACTGATAAAATAAAGATCCTAGACCGAAATATCACTATTTATTAAAAATAGACTATTTTTCAGAAAGACGATGTCACTTACCCGCAATTATTTGAGAGGGAGCTTTCGATTAAAAAATTCGGTTCGAGAGAGAAGTTCACGGTGTTTCAACCAGAGAGAGAGAGAGATCTTAAAATTTTCTAGAGTGGGAGTGCTCACCTCCCCTATTTAAATTCTTATAACGTATTATTATAATATTTTATTACGCTCTACCTCATACATGAGGTGTCGCGTTAAGCATCTGGTTTTAACATACAAAAACCACGTCCACTAAAGGACGTGGCGAGCAGCAGGCAGCAAGAAGCAGGCAGCCAAAGCAAAAGCAAAGGCAAAGGCAAAGGCAAAAAATTTTGAAAATAGTGATGGTCTCCAAGGACCATCATACTCAAACAGACCATCATCTATTTAAAAGCATCTTTTCTCTTTTTTTTTTTTTTTGAAATTTTAGGATTGTTACATTCTTCCCCCCTTAAAGAAATTTAGTCCTCTAAATTTGTGTACCTGATTACTGAAAAAGATAGGGGTATTTTTCTCTGATTTCGTCTTCTCGTTCCCAAGTCGACTCTTCTCTTGAATTGTACTGCCATAATACACGGACTAAAGGAATCTCCTTGTTACGCAACACTTGCACCCTTCTATCCAGTATCAAAATTGGATGCTCAATGAAGGATAGGTCCTTCCTGATCGGTAAAGGTTCATATTTTAAGATATGGGACGGGTCGGGCTGATATTTTCATAGTGAAGATACATGAAAGACATTATGGACATTTGCCAATTCGAGTGGTAAGGCAAGTCTATAAGCGACACCTCCGATTCTTTCCAGGATTTCAAATGGTCCGATGTAACTTGGGCTCAACTTTCCTTTCTTGCCGAATCTCATAATGCCCTTTATTGGTGAGATTTTTAGAAAAACTTGATCACTTTCCTCAAATTCAAGATCTCTCCTTCGGTTATCGGCATAACTCTTTTGCCGACACTGAGCTGTCTTGAGCCTTTCACGAATTGATGCTATTTTATCTGTGGTTATCTGGATAATTTCTGGCCCCAAAAGCTTTCTTTCACCAACCTCGTCCCAACATATGGGTGACCTGCATTTCCTTCCATATAGGGCTTCATATGGTGCCATCTGAATACTGGCTTGGAAGCTATTATTATAAGCAAACTCAATCAGGGGTAAATGGTCATCCCAGCTTCCTGTAAGGTCAATAACACAGGCGCTCAGCATATCTTCCAAGGTTTGGATGGTCCTCTCCGATTGTCCATCAGTTTGGGGGTGAAAGGCAGTACTAAAGGTGAGTCTCGTCCCCATGGCTGACTGTAGTCTAGCCCAAAATTTAGAAGTAAACCGAGTATCCCTGTCTGATACAATACTGACAGGAACTCCATGCAATCGCATTATTTCCTTAATGTACAACTGAGCCAGTCGATCCAAAGTGTACATCGAGCGATTCGGTAGAAAGTGGGCAGCTTTGGTCAACCGATCCACAATGACCCAACTGCTATCCTGTCCTGAATTTGTTCTAGGCAAGCCAGAGACAAAACCCATAGAGATGTGCTCCTACTTCCATTCTGGCACGGGTAAAGGCTGCAACAACCCAGCGGGCCTTTGATGTTCAGCTTTTACTTGCTGGCATGTTAGGCATTTAGACACAAATAGTGCTACCTCTTTTTTCATATTATTCCACCAAAAGGTTTTCTTCAGGTCCTGATACATTTTAATACTTCCGGGATGTATTGTATAACGAGAATGATGTGCTTCTTCTAAGATAGCTTTCTTTACACTCTCATCATTCGGGACACCAACCCGACCTTTGAATCTTAGCAAATCCTCAATACATATAGAGAATTCATCTCTCTTTCCTTGTTTCACCTCTTCTATAATTGTTATAAGCTGAGGGTTTTTCTTTTGTGCCAATCGAATCTGTTGGATTAATTGGGGTTCCGCCTTAATATTGACAATCATACTTACCACACCATTAATGGACGGAGTTGGATGCCAATCCACTATTTCCTTTAACAATCGCATTTCTTGGATCATTAGATGAGCTAAGACTCCTGTAGATTTTCTACTTAGAGCGTCGGCCATAACGTTAGCTTTTCCTGAATGATAATGGATTGTACAATCATAAACTTTTAAGAAATCCATCCATCTTATCTGCCGCATATTTAAATCCTTCTGAGAGAAAAGGTATTTCAAACTCTTATGATCCGTGTATATTACGAATTGCTCACCATATAGATAATGCCTCCATATTTTCAAAGCGAATACTATTGCGGCTAGCTCCAAATCATGAATTGGATATTTTTTCTCATATTCTTTCAACTGTCTGGATGCATATGCCACTACTTTTCCATATTTCATTAATACACAGCCCAAACCTTTATGTGAAGCATCACTATAAATCACAAATCCCCCACTTCCCTCAGGAATAGTTAAAATAGGTGTTGAAGTTAAACGAACTTTTAATTCTTGAAACCTCTCCTCACATTCACTTGTCCATTCAAATTTGACATTTTTCTATGTCAATCGAGTCAATGGGGTTGCGATTCGAGAAAATCTTTCTACAAATTTTCTGTAATATCCTGCCAATCCCAAAGCTTCGAACTTCAGTCACATTACTTGGTTGTTTCCAATTAACAACGGCTTCAACCTTTGAAGGATCAACTGATAGACCTTCTTTTGATATGACATGTCCTAAAAATGTCACTTGTTCAAGCCAAAACTCACATTTACTAAGTTTGGCATACAATTTCTTCTCTCTTAATATTTGTAATACCATTCTTACATGCTGCTCATGTTCCTTCTGATTCTTGGAATAAATTAAAATATCATCGATGAATACCATAATAAATTTATCCAAAAAGGGCTTAAAGATCCGATTCATCAAATCCATAAATGCAGCTGGTGCATTGGTTAATGCAAAAGGCATGACTAAAAATTCATAATGGCCATACCTTGTTCTGAAAGTTGTCTTGAGTACATCTTCACTTTTAATCTTAAGCTGATGGTATCCAGATCTAAGATCAATTTTTGAAAACACATGTGATCCTTGTAATTGATCAAATAAATCATCAATTCTAGGTAATGGATACTTATTTTTCACTGTCACTTGGTTCAACTGTCTATAATCAATACACAATCTCATAGTCCCATCTCTCTTTTTGACAAACAGTACTGGAGCACCCCAAGGTGACACACTAGGCCTGATAAAACCTTTATCTAATAACTCTTCTAATTGTTGTTTCAGTTCTTTAAGTTCTGCAGGAGCCATTCTGTAAGGTGCCTTAGAAATTGGTGCTACCCCTGGCACTAATTCAATGGAGAATTCAATTTCCCTGTCCGGCAGTAATCCTGGCAATTCTTCAGGAAAAACGTCGGGAAATTCTCGGATAACCGGAGTGGTATCCAAATTTATTTCTTCCTTCTTATCTTCTTTGATATAGGCAAGAAAGCCTTGACATCCTTTTCGAAGGAGGCGATTAGCTCGAATACAAGAGATTAAATATGATGGGGAGTCTTCTTTGACACCATTGAAGTAAAATACTGGTTGATTCGGAATCCTAAAGGTAACAATTTTCTTACAACAATCAATACTTGCATGGTATGCAGAAAGCCAATCCATGCCTAAGATTACATCAAAATCTTGAATTTTCAGGAGTATTAAATCAACCAACAGTTCCTTTTCTTCTATCTTTATTACACATAATTTGTACATTATATTGGTGTTAATTGAATCTCCCATCGGTGTGGCTACCTCTAGAATGTGTTCTAATTGTTCTGGTTCTACCTTTAAGTGGCATGCAAAGTGTTGTGACACAAATGAATGAGTAGATCCAGGATCAATCAAAACATGAGCTACTTTTTGGAAGATAGTAAGAGTACCTTGGATCACTGATTTTGAGGCCTGAGCGTCTTGCTCGGTAATCGCAAATACTCTTCCCTTCATCGGAGGCTTTAGAGCTATCTCTCCTTGCTTTGGAAGCTGTTGTGTCTGTAAGCTAGGACATTGCTTAATCTGGTGTCCCAATTTTCCACATTAAACAGGCTCTGGTATTCCAATAACAAGGGCTTGATCCATGATTTTTCCCACATTTTCTACATGGTTCTATTGGGTTTTGAAATGGTGAGGGCCTTGGCTTCTTCTTTGGCCTTTCAAACTGTTGTCGATTAGATGATGTAGGTATAACATGACTGTTCAGATTTTTCGTCTTTTGGTAATCTTCAAAATCTTTTTCGACAATTTGGGCACGATCCACTATTTCAGCATAAGTTCTTAATTTCAAGACTGATATTCTGCTTCTAATAGCTGGCCTGAGACCCCTGTCAAATTTCTTCACCTTTCTTGCCTCATTATTAATCATATGTGGTGCAAACCTGGCCAATTCAGTAAACTTGGCCTCGTACTATGCTACTGTCTTATTTCCTTGGATTAATTCTAGAAATTCCATTTCTTTTTTGTCTCGAATAAAATCTGGGAAATACTTTTCATTAAATGCCTCTAGAAATACTTCCCAAGTCAAGGGTATACTTTCTTTGACCAATACTCCTTTTGCCATTCGCCACCGGTGTTGTGCCTCACCTTCTAACATAAAAACTGCCAAGGCCACCTTCCTATCATCAGGACATTCCATAACCTCGAATATTTTTTCCAATTGCATAATCCATCCCTCGGCTTCCAGTGAGTTTACAGCACCCTTAAAAGAAGGTGGGTTTAATTTCTTAAATTGTTCGATATTGCTCCCACCATTTCCTGTAACTGGCTGCCTGGGTGGATTGTTGTTTTCCATCTGATGTTGCATTAGAGCAACCATATTTTCCAAGGCTTTGTGAATTCCTTCCATATTGGCTTCAGCTATTCTGGATCTTGACTTTATCCCGGTCTGTAAACACAAAAAATGTGATTTTTAAGTACATTCTTTTTAAATTTCCTAAGGATCTTAAACCTATTGCTCTGATACCATAATTGTCACACCCCAAGAATTTACAATACTGTTATTCCTGAGATGTGACAGGCAAAACATATATACATTTATTGATAGGACAAATTTACAGTGGCGAGGTCTTACAAAGTAAATAAAGAAAGCTAGTACAACAACAGTATCTTCCAAGGTTGATCTTGACTAGCACTCAAAATGAATCCGCAGTTATACTGAAAAAAATGTTTACCATAGTTTGATGAGTTTGGCTACTCAGTAAGTGATCATCATAATTCAAAAAATAATCATGATTGAAAGATATCAATATTTTCCAAAATGAGATCTATTAACAGAAATGCATCAACAGTTTCACTTTCAATAAATGCATAATTAAGTATAATCCTAATAACTGAAATGCTTATAACACTTTTAACGGCAGTACATAATTCAAAGGATCTCACAAAATACCCTACTGGCGTCCCAAGTAGGTCACCTATATACCCCATCAGCGTCCTGATGGGTCCACTTAATCCCTATCGGCGTCCCAGATAGGTCCACTTAATCCCTGCAAGTCCACTTATACCTCACCGGCGTACCGGATGAGTCCACTTAATCCCTACCGACGTCCCAGATAGGTCCACTTATACCTCACCGGCATACCGGATGAGTCCACTTGCATACTTAAATTATTTCTAAATCTCTTTAAACATTCGAAAGCAGCAATATCATGTACTCAACATATCATTGAAACCATTAATATGAATTTCACTTAAACCATTAATAACAGTCACTCTCTATAACATTTCAAAAATAACCAATCAAATATTTTGGGCTCAAATTTAGAAAGGTAGCAGTTTGTAAAGGCATTCTAGCATAATTGCCAATTTAATATGTATAGAAAAACTCTTATAAAAATTCAAGAATACGGAATTATCACAATTTATGGAATATCAATTCAGAAATAAACATTTCACAACAATACTATAATCAATTGCAAAAATGTCAATTTTTAAATAATAAGGCAGTCATTTGCATATGAATTTTACAATGTCTAAATACTCAAATCAGTAGAAAGAAATATCACAATTTTACTAAAAAGCAGAAATATCACATTTATTTCTAACAATAGACAAGAAAAATGAATAAATTTATTTTTCTAATTTACAGCATTCAAAATTTCTAACATAGATAAAATATCACAATATTTATTAAAAAGATTATTTTTCAAGATAATGAGGTCACGTGCGCATAAAATTTATCGCGCCTAAAATTCATGATAATAAGCAGAAATAATTATTTCATTTTATTTTTAAAAAGAGGATTATTTTTCGAGACAATGAGGTCACTTACACACAAAACTGATAAAATAACGATTCTAGACGGAAATATCACTATTTATTAAAAATAGACTATTTTTCAGAAAGACGATATCACTTACCCACAATTATTTGAGAGGGAGCTTCCGATAAAAAAATTCGGTTCGAGAGAGAAGTTCACGGTGTTTCAACCAGAGAGAGAGAGAGATCTTAAAATTTTCTGGAGTGGGAGTGCTCACCTCCCATATTTAAATTCTTGTAACGTATTATTATAATATTTTATTACGCTCTACCTCATACCTTAGGTGTCGCGTTAAGCGTCTGCTTTTAACATACGAAAACCACGTCCGCTAATGGACGTGGCGAGCAGCAGGCAGCCAGAAGCAGGCCGCAAAAGCAAAAGCAAAGGCAAAGGCAAAGGCAAAAACTTTTGAAAATAGTGATGGTCCCCAAGGACCATCATACTCAAACGACCATCATCTATTTAAAAGCATCTTTTCTCCTTTTTTTTTTTTTTTGAAATTTTAGGATTGTTACATAAACCAAGGAGCTGCCCTTTCTGAGGCCGACAAAGTTAAATGTGATTAGATTGGGCACTTGATGAGACTTACATCTCTCCTGAGTGTCTATAACTCTCTCATGTTATCTAAAGACTTTCCTTTGGCTTTAGTGTAAGCTCTCTCCTACCTTGAAGCATATGAAACTGAAGTTGAACTAGTTGAGGTAGACCTTACAATACTTAACAGTTGTATGGTTATCACATTCTTAGATGATGACCTTCAGTTGGGGGAGAAGTTTCACAAGCGACCTCTCTTTGTGACTGGAGAGCTACATGCTTCTCTGATCAACCAGATCATGCTGGATGGGGGATCAACATTGAACCTTATGTCTAGAAAGATTCTTACCTGAATTGGGTTAAGTGTTGAGCAGCTTGAGCCTACAAGTTTAACAGTTCAAAGATTCAATAAGTCGGGAGAGAAACCGGTTGGTGTCATCCGTTTTTAGCTTAAGATTGGGGATTTGAACACTTCCACGCTATTCCATGTTATTAATACAGATACCTCCTACAATATCCTGTTGGGTCGTCCTTGGCTACATGATCATGGGGTGGTTCTGTCAACACTTTGTCAGTGCTTCAAATACAGCCAAGACGGGAGGCAACATATGGTCTATATGCTGATAAGAGACCATTTCCCATTGCTGAATCACATTATGTTGATGCAAAATACTATTTTGTGGACTCAATGCACTCCCAAGAGCTAATGTTGCCCAAGAAAGCCAGTACAAACCCAAAACTAAGAGAGACTGCTCCATCCTCTCATGAAGATGTGGAAGACATAACAAGGTCACTTAATCACATGTTTCAAGAAGAAAAGAGTTATGGAAAAGTGATCCCTTTGACATTTGTTGATGGGAATATCCCCACATCCCCAAAAGAAGTGTTGTATCAAGAACATGAAGAAGAAGCTCCAGCCTCTATTCCCTCCTTACAAGAATCTCTTCCAGTAGAGGCTCAAGTTGAGCAAGATAAAAAAGAAGTCACAGGTTCAGGCCCATTAACACCCACAGTCACTTATGCTCATGATTCATGAAGGTCTTACATATCCACCATTCCCTTCCTCGAGGCTGAGATAACACGTCTAGCTGAAAAAGAACAAAAAGTTGACCAAAAGCTTTTGCACATTCCAGTCTCTTTAAGAGAGGAGAATGGTGTTCCCTTTACTCCCCAGGTCAACTATCCCCCAAACCGGCTCAAGGCATTACAAATACCTAAGGTGTGTTTGCTCACCTCACCCCCTCTCTCTCTACCAGCAAGATTCCCCAAGGTCTTGCAAATCCCAGTCCCCGAAAGGGAGGAAGATATTACTCACCTCACTTCTTCACCTCTCTATCAGTAGAATTCCCCCAAGGTCATGCATATCCCAGTTCCCAAAAAGGAGGAAGATATTGCTCACCTCACTTTCAGTGGTCTATCTAATCCATCCACCTCAACAAATCAACATCCCCAAGTAAACCATTGTCCCAGTGAGGTAACTATTTATTTACCTCCCAAACACATTTTTTTACCCCCTGTGGAGTTTTATGCATCAGCTAACCACTGACCATCTGAAACCCCATACTCAGCACATGTGAACCATACATCACCTTGAAAAAGACCCAAAAATCCCTAGGGTGGTTCACTGCCAAAATAAAAGCCTCACCCATGGAATTTGTTACCCCAATGGGCCTTATCCAAACCCCTCTGTCCTATGCCTTGTCAAGGAAGGGAGTTTCTCTAAAAAGAAAAAGAAGCCGGACATAATGAGCATCTGATGAGGATCATCATGAGTAAAAGTGAGAGCTTCAGGCAGACATAGCCATAAAGCTATGGGTAAAATTTCCAAAAAAAAACCAGGCATAGTGAAAACCCCCAAGGGCGTCATGCATAAAAAGACAAGCGAGCATGGCCATGAAGCAATGAGTCAGAGTGTCTTGAAAATAAAAAAACCTGGCATGGTGAAAACTAGAAAGGGAGCCATGAGGCAAAACGAAAATCAAAGGTGGATGTGACCTCGAAGTCACAAGTAAAAGAGCCTCAATAAAAAGAAGAAGTTGATGAAAACAGTTTTTATGGCACCACTTCTATCAAATTCAGGTGAAAACCTGAAAGAGAGCTTGAACCAATGAATAGGTTGTCACAACTCTTGTCCAAATATGACTTCAACCAATTACAACAGAAAATCAAGAAGATTAACAAGTGCTGATAGAAACCCAGATTTGCCCTTCTCAAAACGAAGTCCCACGATACTGGGATCAAATCCACCAAGGGCCCTCAGTCGTTGCAAATAAATTTGTTGATGTGGGAGCCAGCCCTTAAACAAGGCACTCGCTCAAAGGCAAGAAGATTGAAGGTGTTGGCAGAAACCCAGATCAACCCTCCCTACCAACTAGATTGGGAGCAAACGCACCAAGGGCACCCACTAGCTGGTCCATTAGGAGGTGTTGTTGAGACGGAATAGTAAGCCCTTCCACAACGCACCCTATCAGCACACTCTCCCAAAAAACGGATTCCAGTGGTATTGGGAAGGAAGCCCTTAAGTAAGGCCCCCAATCGCTAGAGTCCACTTTGGTCACACATCCGGGAAGAAGTCTAGCATGGTCTCCTCCTCAAAAATCATGCGGATGTCGGTGATGGAGAAGAAAAAAATTGTTGAGAGGCAATAAAGGCGTCTTAGTAATGATTAGAATTTTGTTTTGAATGACTTATCGCTTCTCTCGACGAGCAGCATTCGGTGGGGCAAGTTGTTCTACGTAATTTTTGACGTATTTGTATCCCATAGATGCATAAGGATAGAACCACTAACGACCAGGTCCTGCCGGTACCCAAGACCCTGCTAGACCATGGGAACGCTGTAAAATAAGCCTAAAACTAGGAAACCTCTTTAAAAGTACTGAAACGGCTTCAAAACGAATAAAAAGGGTAGTTTATGATGCCCAAAGGACACTTACAAAGTTTCATCTCATTCCGATAAGTTTTGATATGATCATGACGAAACTCGACTCACAAATCAAGTTGCTTTCGTGCCAAAAAGGGACCTTATAACTATAGCCCCATTTTTGGGGCTTCAAATAGTACCATTCCACCACCATTAGATCTGGAACATCAAAAAAACCCCAGGAACCAAATTTGGGCTCAATCGGACCTTCCAGGACCTTTTTAGGGACAATTTACCATAAATGGAAACTGTGTTTTCCCATTTTGAGATGATTTTCAAATGCTAATAACTTGCTCGTTTTGGGTCATAATATGCTTAAATTTGGAAAAGATCTATGTTTTGATGACCCGGTCATTTTGAAATATAGAATGCATCGTGACATGGTCCGAGACGAGAGAATGTTTAGAGAGAAGATGAGCCTGAAACCATGAAAATCAGAATTTTAAACAAAAAGACATCCCAAACTTCGTGAAGTCATAATTTGAGATCTGTATGTTGGATCGTCTCAAATTTAGATTCGTGTGACTTTATCGTGAAGGGCTACAGTTTGGTATTATTTTTTCACAAAATTGGAACTCGGATAATGCAAAGTTTGAGATTGAAAAAGGCAAGATTTTCAGTCACCAAAATCCCTTTTTCCGGTGACTTACCAAATTTAGAATATGCTCAAACGAAAACCAAATCAGACAAAATTTAGTGCAGAACGATCATGACAATGTGCTCTTTAATTCGTGATCAAAATGAGAACTCAAAACATCGTGAATCAAACCAGATTGGTGGTCCAAGTTTATGGACTTGACGGGATTTTTTGTCCTTCATGAAAAATCTATTTCAAGACGATCAAAGGGCATCAAAATGTTTGTGATATATCAAGTATCAATTCTACGACAATTGATCGTCCGAATTGTCGTTGCATACATCCGAAAAAGCTCACGAAGTCTAGCCATGGTAAGAGGCCCCACATGGAGGAATAGTTTTTTCATGTGCTTAAAAGATTGAAGGGGTATTTTTGTCATTATATCCAAAAACGAAATTTTATTTTAATTCCATTTAATTATAATTTTCCACAGTATGGGTATTTTTTTAACATTGCACCCTTGTTTAATTGTCACACCCCAAGAATTTACAGTACTGTTATTCCTGAGATGTGACGGACAAAACATATATACATCTATTGATAGGACAAATTTACAGTGGCGAGGTCTTACATAGTAAATAAAGAAAGCTAGTACAACAACAGTATCTTCCAAGGTTGATCTTGACTAGCACTCACAATGAATCCGTAGTTATCCTGAAAAAATGTTTACCATAGTTTGATGAGTTTGGCTACTCAGTAAGTGATCATCATAATCCTAAAAATAATCATGATTGAAAGATATCAATATTTGCCAAAATGAGATGTATTAACAGAAATGCATCAACAGTTTCACTTTCAATAAATGCATAATTTAAGTATAATCCGAGTAATTGAAATGCTTATAACACTTTTAACGGCAGTACATAATTCAAAGGATTTCACAAAATACCCTACTGGCGTCCCAAGTAGGTCACCTATATACCCCATCAGCGTCCTGATAGGTCCACTAAATCCCTATCGGCGTCCCAGATAGGTCCACTTAATCCCTGCAGGTCCACTTATACCTCACCGACGTACTGGATGAGTCCACTTAATCCCTACCGGCGTCCCAGATAGGTCCACTTATACCTCACCGGCGAACCGGATGAGTCCACTTGCATACTTAAATTATTTCTAAATCTCTTTAAACATTCGAAAGCAGCAATATCATGTACTCAACACATCACTGAAATCATTAATATGAATTTCACTTAAACCATTAATAACAGTCACTCTCTATAATATTTCAAAAATAACCAATCAAATATTTTGGGCTCACATTTAGAAAGGTAGCAGTTTGTAAAGGCATTCTAGCATAATTGCCAATTTAATATGTATAGAAAAAAAAACTCTTATAAAAATTCAAGAATACGGAATTATCACAATTTATGGAATATCAATTCACAAATAAACATTTCACAACAATACTATAATCAATTACAAAAATGTCAATTTTTAAATAATAAGGCAGTCATTTGCACATGAATTTTACAATGTCTAAATATTCAAAACAATAGAAAGAAATATCACAATTTTACTAAAAGCAGAAATATCACATTTATTTCTAACAATAGACAAGAAAAATAAATAAATTTATTTTTTCTAATTTACAGCATTCAAAATTTCTAACATAGATAAAATATCACAAATTTTATCAAAAAGATTATTTTTCAAGACAATGAGGTCACGTACGCATAAAATTTATCGCGCCTAAAATTCATGATAATAAGCAGAAATATTTATTTCATTTTATTTTTAAAAAGAATGGATTATTTTTCGAGACAATGAGGTCACTTACACATAAAACTGATAAAATAAAGATTCTAGACGGAAATATCACTATTTATTAAAAATAGACTATTTTTCAAGAAGGCGATGTCACTTACACACAAAACTTATAAAATAAAGATCCTAGAGGGAAATATCACTATTTATTAAAAATAAACTATTTTTCAGGAATACGATATCACTTGCCCACAAATACTTGAGAAGGAGCTTCCGATAAAAATTCGGCTAGAGAGAGGAGCTCATTGTGTTTCGACCAGAGAGAAAAATCTCATAAGTTTTCTAAGGTAGAAGTCCTCATCTCTCTGAATTTAAATTCTTATAACGTATTATAATATTGTTTTATTACGCTTTACCTTATACCTGAGGTGTCGCGTTAAAAGCAGACTTTTATCGTACGAAAACCACGTCCGCTAAAGGACGTTGCCAGCAGCAAGCAGCAGGAGGCAAAAGCAGGCAAAAGAAAAAAGTAAAGGCAAAGGCAAATCTTTTGAAAATAGTGATGGTCCTCAAGGACCATCATATTCAAACAGAACATCACCTATTTAAAAGCATATTTTCTCCTTTTTTTTTTTTTTTTTTTTTTTTGAAATTTTAGGATTGTTACATTCTTCCCTCCTTAAAGAAATTTAGTCCTCTAAATTTGTGTACCTGATTATTGAAAAATATTTTTAAATTTCTTAAAAATCTTAAACCTATTGCTCTGATACCATAATTGTCACACCCCAAGAATTTACAGTACTGTTATTCCTGAGATGTGACGGACAAAACATATATACATCTATTGATAGGACAAATTTACAGCGGCGAGGTCTTACATAGTAAATAAAGAAAGCTAGTACAACAACAGTATCTTCCAAGGTTGATCTTGACTAGCACTCACAATGAATCCGTAGTTATCCTGAAAAAATGTTTACCATAGTTTGATGAGTTTGGCTACTCAGTAAGTGATCATCATAATCCTAAAAATAATCATGATTGAAAGATATCAATATTTGCCAAAATGAGATGTATTAACAGAAATGCATCCACAGTTTCACTTTCAATAAATGCATAATTTAAGTATAATCCGAGTAATTGAAATGCTTATAACACTTTTAACGGCAGTACATAATTCAAAGGATTTCACAAAATACCCTACTGGCGTCCCAAGTAGGTCACCTATATACCCCATCAGCGTCCTGATAGGTCCACTTAATCCCTATCGGCATCCCAGATAGGTCCACTTAATCCCTGCAGATCCACTTATACCTCACCGGCGTATCGGATGAGTCCACTTAATCCCTACCGGCGTCCCAGATAGGTCCACTTATACCTCACCGGCGAACCGGATGAGTCCACTTGCATACTTAAATTATTTCTAAATCTCTTTAAACATTCGAAAGCAGCAATATCATGTACTCAACATATCATTGAAATCATTAATATGAATTTCACTTAAACCATTAATAACAGTCACTCTCTATAATATTTCAAAAATAACCAATCAAATATTTTGGGCTCACATTTAGAAAGGTAGCAGTTTGTATAGGCATTCTAGTATAATTGCCAATTTAATATGTATAGAAAAAAAAAACACTTATAAAAATTCAAGAATACGGAATTATCACAATTTATGGAATATCAATTCGCAAATAAACATTTCACAGCAATACTATAATCAATTGCAAAAATGTCAATTTTTAAATAATAAGGCAGTCATTTGCACATGAATTTTACAATGTCTAAATATTCAAAACAGTAGAAAGAAATATCACAATTTTACTAAAAGCAGAAATATTACATTTATTTCTAACAATAGACAAGAAAAATAAATAAATTTATTTTTTCTAATTTACAGCATTCAAAATTTCTAACATAGATAAAATATCACAATTTTTATCAAAAAGATTATTTTTCAAGATAATGAGGTCACGTACGCATAAAATTTATCGCGCCTAAAATTCATGATAATAAGCAGAAATAATTATTTCATTTTATTTTTATAAAGAATGGATTGTTTTTCGAGACAATGAGGTCACTTACACATAAAACTGATAAAATAAAGATTCTAGACGAAAATATCACTATTTATTAAAAATAGACTATTTTTCAGGAAGGCGATGTCACTTACACACAAAACTTATAAAATAAAGATCCTAGACGGAAATATCACTATTTATTAAAAATATACTATTTTTCAGGAAGACGATATCACTTACCCACAAATACTTGAGAAGGAGCTTCCGATAAAAATTCGGCTAGAGAAAGGAGCTCACTGTGTTTCGACCAGAGATAAAAATCTCCTAAGTTTTCTAAGGTTGGAATCCTCATCTCTCTGAATTTAAATTCTTATAACGTATTATTATATTTTTTTATTACGCTCTACCACATACTTGAGGTATCGCGTTAAAAGCAGACTTTTATCGTGCGAAAACCACGTCCGCTAAAGGACGTTGCCAGCTGCAAGCAGCAGGAGGCAAAAGCAGGCAAAAGAAAAAAGTAAAGGCAAAGGCAAATCTTTTGAAATAAGTGATGGTCCTCAAGGACCATCATATTCAAACAGAACATCACCTATTTAAATGCATATTTTCTCCTCTTTTTTTTTTTTTTCTTTTTTTTTTGAAGTTTTAGGATTGTTACATTCTTCCCTCCTTAAAGAAATTTAGTCCTCTAAATTTGTGTACCTGATTATTGAAAAATATTTTTAAATTTTCTAAAAATCTTAAACCTATTGCTCTGATACCATAATTGTCACACCCCAAGAATTTACAGTACTGTTATTCCTGAGATGTGACGGACAAAACATATATACATCTATTGATAGGACAAATTTACAGTGGCGAGGTCTTACATAGTAAATAAAGAAATCTAGTACAACAACAGTATCTTCCAAGGTTGATCTTGACTAGCACTCACAATGAATCCGTAGTTATTCTGAAAAAATGTTTACCATAGTTTGATGAGTTTGGCTACTCAGTAAGTGATCATCATAATCCTAAAAATAATCTTGATTGAAAGATATCAATATTTGCCAAAATGAGATCTATTAACAGAAATGCATCAACAGTTTCACTTTCAATAAATGCATAATTTAAGTATAATCCGAGTAATTGAAATGCTTATAACACTTTTAACGGCAGTACATAATTCAAAGGATTTCACAAAATACCCTACTGGCGTCCCAAGTAGGTCACCTATATACCCCATCAGCGTCCTGATAGGTCCACTTAATCCCTATCGGCGTCCCAGATAGGTCCACTTAATCCCTGCAGGTCCACTTATACCTCACCGGCGTACCGGATGAGTCCACTTAATCCCTACCGGTGTCCCAGATAGGTCCACTTATACCTCACCGGCGAACCGGATGAGTCCACTTGCATACTTAAATTATTTCTAAATCTCTTTAAACATTCGAAAGCAGCAATATCATGTACTCAACATATCACTGAAATCATTAATATGAATTTCACTTAAACCATTAATAACAGTCACTCTCTATAATATTTCAAAAATAACCAATCAAATATTTTGGGCTCACATTTAGAAAGGTAGCAGTTTGTAAAGGCATTCTAGCATAATTGCCAATTTAATATGTATAGAAAAAAAAACTCTTATAAAAATTCAAGAATACGGAATTATCACAATTTATGGAATATCAATTCACAAATAAACATTTCACAACAATACTATAATCAATTGCAAGAATGTCAATTTTTAAATAATAAGGCAGTCATTTGCACATGAATTTTACAATGTCTAAATATTCAAAACAGTAGAAAGAAATATCAAAATTTTACTAAAAGCAGAAATATCACATTTATTTCTAACAATAGACAAGAAAAATAAATAAATTTATATTTTCTAATTTACAGCATTCAAAATTTCTAACATAGATAAAATATCACTATTTTTATCAAAAAGATTATTTTTCAAGATAATGAGGTCACGTACGCATAAAATTTATCGCGCCTAAAATTCATGATAATAAGCAGAAATAATTATTTCATTTTATTTTTAAAAAGAATGGATTATTTTTCGAGACAATGAGGTCACTTACACATAAAACTGATAAAATAAAGATTCTATACGGAAATATCACTATTTATTAAAAATAGACTATTTTTCAGGAAGGCGATGTCACTTACACACAAAACTTATAAAATAAAGATCCTAGACGGAAATATCACTATTTATTAAAAATATTCTATTTTTCAGGAAGACGATATCACTTACCCACAAATACTTGAGAAGGAGCTTTCGATAAAAATTCGACTAGAGAGAGGAGCTCACTGTGTTTCGACCAGAGAGAAAAATCTCCTAAGTTTTCTAAGGTTGGAGTCCTCATCTCTCTGAATTTAAATTCTTATAACGTATTATTATATTTTTTTATTGCGCTCTACCTCATACCTGAGGTGTCGCGCTAAAAGCAGACTTTTATTGTACGAAAACCACGTCCACTAAAGGACTTTGCCAGCTGCAAGCAGCAGGAGGCAAAAGCAGGCAAAAGAAAAAGGTAAAGGCAAAGGCAAATCTTTTGAAAATAGTGATGGTCCTCAAGGACCATCATATTCAAACAGAACATCACCTATTTAAAAGCATATTTTCTCCTCTTTTTTTTTTTTTTTTTTTTTTTTTTGAAGTTTTAGGATTGTTACATTCTTCCCTCCTTAAAGAAATTAAGTCCTCTAAATTTGAGTACCTGATTATTGAAAAATATTTTTAAATTTCCTAAAAATCTTAAACCTATTGCTCTGATACCATAATTGTCACACCCCAAGAATTTACAGTACTGTTATTCCTGAGATGTGACGGACAAAACATATATACATCTATTGATAGGACAAATTTACAGTGGCGAGGTCTTACATAGTAAATAAAGAAAGCTAGTACAACAATAGTATCTTCCAAGGTTGATCTTGACTAGCACTCACAATGAATCCGTAGTTATCCTGAAAAAATGTTTACCATAGTTTGATGAGTTTGGCTACTCAGTAAGTGATCATCATAATCCTAAAAATAATCATGATTGAAAGATATCAATATTTGCCAAAATGAGATCTATTAACAGAAATGCATCAACAGTTTCACTTTAAATAAATGCATAATTTAAGTATAATCCAAGTAATTGAAATGCTTATAACACTTTTAACGGCAGTATATAATTCAAAAGATTTCACAAAATACCCTACTGGCATTTCAAGTAGGTCACCTATATACCCCATCAGCATCCTGATAGGTCCACTTAATCCCTATCGGCGTCCCAGATAGGTCCACTTAATCCCTGCAGGTCCACTTATACCTCACCGGCGTACCGGATGAGTCCACTTAATCCCTACCGGCGTCCCAGATAGGTCCACTTATACCTCACCGGCGAACCGGATGAGTCCACTTGCATACTTAAATTATTTCCAAATCTCTTTAAACATTCGAAAGCAGCAATATCATGTACTCAACATATCACTGAAATCATTAATATGAATTTCACTTAAACCATTAATAACAGTCACTCTCTATAATATTTCAAAAATAACCAATCAAATATTTTGGGCTCGCATTTAGAAAGGTAGCAATTTGTAAAGGCATTCTAGCATAATTGCCAATTTAATATGTATAGAAAAAAAAACTCTTATAAAAATTCAAGAATACGGAATTATCACAATTTATGGAATATCAATTCACAAATAAACATTTCACAGCAATACTATAATCAATTGCAAAAATGTCAATTTTTAAATAATAAGGCAGTCATTTGCACATGAATTTTACAATGTCTAAATATTCAAAACAGTAGAAAGAAATATCACAATTTTACTAAAAGCAGAAATATCACATTTATTTCTAACAATAGACAAGAAAAATAAATAAATTTATTTTTTCTAATTTACAGCATTCAAAATTTCTAACATAGATAAAATATCACAATTTTTATCAAAAAGATTATTTTTCAAGATAATGAGGTCACGTACGCATAAAATTTATCGCGCTTAAAATTCATGATAATAAGCAGAAATAATTATTTCATTTTATTTTTAAAAAGAATGGATTATTTTTCGAGACAATGAGGTCACTTACACATAAAACTGATAAAATAAAGATTCTAGACGGAAACATCACTATTTATTAAAAATAGACTATTTTTCAGGAAGGCGATGTCACTTACACACAAAACTTATAAAATAAAGATCCTAGACAGAAATATCACTATTTATTAAAAATATACTATTTTTCAGGAAGACGATATCACTTACCCACAAATACTTGAGAAGGAGCTTCCGATAAAAATTCGGCTAGAGAGAGGAGCTCACTGTGTTTCGACCAGAGAGAAAAATCTCATAAGTTTTCTAAGGTAGGAGTCCTCATCTCTCTGAATTTAAATTCTTATAACGTATTATTATATTGTTTTATTACGCTCTACCTCATACCTGAGGTGTCGCGTTAAAAGTAGACTTTTATCGTACGAAAACCACATCCGCTAAAGGACGTTGCCAGCTGCAAGCAGCAGGAGGCAAAAGCAGGCAAAAGAAAAAAGTAAAGGCAAAGGCAAATCGTTTGAAAATAGTGATGGTCCTCAAAGACCATCATATTCAAACAGAACATCACCTATTTAAAAGCATATTTTCTCCTCTTTTTTTTTTTTTTTTTTTTTTTTGAAATTTTAGGATTGTTACATTAGTGGTTGATCTATTGAAGGAAACCCAAGTCATTTGTAAATGGTGGAAGAAAGTTGAGAAAAAAATTGACAAAGGCTTGATCATTTGTTGCATTTGTATATTATTTTTGGGCTTTTTCTTCTAAGTGTGTGTGTGATCAAGTGGTGAGGACAGAGAAAACTTTTCTTGAGAGAAACTACCCCTAGTCCACTCTCTCTCTTCTTTCCTCTCTCTTTCCTTCTTTCTCTCTCTAACCTCTTCTTCCCTGTGGAGCAGCCCGAAGCTGTAGTCCTCGTGGTCCCGTCTTTCCTTCCTTTCTCTTTTCTCTCTACAGCGTAGCACCTCTGCCTAGAGCCACAGTCCTTGCTGCCTTGTCTCTTCTCCCTTCTCTCTCCTGCTAGTCTTCGCGTGCACCTAAGTCCCAAAGTCATCATCTCTAAGGCTGCGTCCCCATCTCGTCTCCCCGTGCGCTTTAGTCCCAAAGCCGTTGTCTCTGTGGTCTCGTCCACATCTCATCTTCGAATGAACGTTAGTCTCAGAGCCGTCGTCGTTACAGCCCCATCCCCATCTCGTCTTCGCGTGTGTGTGTTACCACTGGAGTCGTCGTCCTTGCGGCCGTATCTCTCTCTCTCTCTCTCTCATATCTATGTATGGGTGAACCTTGAAGCCGCAATCCTCTCACCCCCATCTCTCTCTCAGTGCGTCACTCTCGTTGTCGCTGTGCACAGAACCGCTATAAACCTCTCATCCGTCTCCCCACACACGGAGCCGTCATAACGCGTGCCCTTGTCCCTTTTGCCTGTTCTCCACTCTGCTGCATATGAGTTCCCCAATTTTGTGCAGCTTCAGCATCTCATGGCTCCATCTTTCAGCCGTTTCTGCCTTCTTGTCCCCTTTGAGCTCACACTCGTGTTCACACCTTTGCGCAAATACGGTTCTACCTTACATCCTTCATTCATTTCCCTTGTTGTGTATCGGCAGTATCCTTCTATATGTCATACAATCGATTTGACACTTCTCAAAGCCAACTTAAGTGTTTGAACATCTGATTGCCACTCTAACTTCCTCTCCTTATAGTCAATTCGAGTTACGAGAGATATAAACACTCTCACCCTCACTCACTTGGGTGGAGTCATCCTGAGTTGATAGTCAAGAGATTTTTTATTCTTTATTTGTTCTGATTGTCAATTTTTGTACTATTTAAGCCGATGAAAGGGTATTTGTCATCCCTTCTTCTTCATTCTTCTTTTCCCAGCAAAACCCCACTCGAGTGAACCATTATAGAGGAGTGTCATTTGAATTCACATTGCACATTTCAAGGAAAAAGAACTAGATGACGCATTGAGGTTTAAGGTGGGCAAGTCCAAATCGTGCTGGCATACAGCTAGAGGGCTGCGTAATTGTTTTAAGAGGGTGACTACTTGAGCATATCCCCGAACCCCTGCACGATAAGGTAGGTGCTCAAATGCACTCTTGTCGATAAAATCTCTCTCTCTGTTGGTTGGTTCCTATCCATATTAAGAATAGCACACACGCACTTCTAAAACTCTAAGGTGCATGGGGCCCTTTGTGGTTGTTTGAGAGAGGGTTCTTCCTCCTTCTCCACCAAGAAAGGAAAAAAACCAGACCTTGACCATCCCTCTAAAATCAGCACCTCACTTGAACTCTCACAAAAAGATTGCTAATTAAAAGTCCACTTATAATAAACTCCTCTTAATGCATGTGCTGGTTAGTGGTTCTAATTTTGGGGGTAGAGTGGTAAGAAAAATAGGTAAGAAAAAGAAGAAAGAAAAGAACAAGAGCAAGTTGATGAGAGCTTGGTTTAGATATAAGAAGAAGATGAGGAAGAATAAGAGATAAAAGAGAGTGAAATTCGAAAATTGGGTAGCCTTCTGACATAACCTCTCCTAAGAGGTATTACCGGAGACATGAGAAAGCACCAGGCTCGAAGCCTTGTTACTCAGAGGATTTGGAAAGTGGAGTTACAAGTCTTGGCTTGTAACTATGTCACTAACCCAAAGAGCCCCATAAAAGTGATCCAAGGAGAGAAGAAAGTGAAAGAGAGCAAAAGAAATAGAAATCCCTCATGGATCAAACATTGTATGACTTAGAGTAGTGTAAGGGCTAGAACTCTAAGAAAAGCTAGGTCACGATGACCCCAGCCCGAGTGATCAAAGGCAAGAGAATCAATGTCTCTTACGACTCAACTACACTGTACGAGATGATTATTAGAGTAGCATTCCAAGGGTTAGAACCCTAGGACACTATCTCCGGAATAACCCAAATCGAGTGCTCAAGGATGAGAGAAGCAGTGAGTAAGGAAAGAAAATAAATAAATGACGACAAAAAGAAAAACAAAACGTGTGAATGAGAGATGAGAAGAAGACTTAAGAAAATGGAAGTATTAGAGTGAGAGAGAAACATGTTAAAAGGGGTTAAAAGAAGATGGACCCGCCTATGATGTGTTCCGGTGCCTTGGGGGGGGAGGGTAAGGTAAGAGAGGATAGAATATAGAGGAAGAGGGACAGACCCTCCTATGGTATGGTGTGGGTCCGGACGTCGGTGAGATAAGATAGTGTGAGAGAGGTTAAAGAGAGAGAGTTGGACCCGCCTATGGTGCGGGTCCGAGCTTCGGGCAGGTGAGATGAGAGGTTGAGAGAGGGATGAAAGAGTAAACAGAAAGAGCTGGACCCGCCTTAGGTGCGAGTCTGAGCTTTGGACGAGGTGGGGGAGTGAGGGAAGAAGAGGGAATAAAAAGAAAGAGTTGAACCCGCCTTATGTGTGGGTCCGAGCTTTAAACGGCATGAGAGAGTGAAAGAGGAAGAAGGAAGAGAAGGAGGAGTCGAGCTCACCCTAGGTGCGGGTCCGGGATTTTTAGGCGTGAGAGAGAGAGGAAGTGGAAGAAGAGAGAGAGAGGGAAAGTGGGGTAGAGAGGTGCTAAGGCTCAAAACCGCCTTGGGTCCAAGCAGAGAGAGAGAGATAAAAAAGGGGAGAGAAAGAGAGAGAAAGGAGAAAGAAGAGAGAAAGAAAAGAGATAAAAAGAAAGAAGAGAGAGTGGAGAAAGAAAAGAGATAAAAAGAAAGAAGAGAGAGAGGAGAGAAAGTAGACCTAGAATGGGCTTGAGCCTAGGTTCACCTTCATAGGCCCCTTTGCATATACTTGAGAGAAGTCTTGATCCTTGTGAGTCATGGCTTGGGTCTAAGGTTTAGGTGTATACTTTAGGTAGGTTAAGGTAAGGTATGATGTATAGAAACTAGGGTGTATAGACTAGGATGGTATGTATGGAAGATTTGGAGTGTATAGCTGCTATGGTGTATTGATGTAACTAAGGTGTATAGAATAGGGTAGGGTGTAGGAAAGCTTAGGTGTCACACCCCAAGAATTTACAGTACTGTTATTCCAGAGATGTGACAGACAAAACATATATACATCTATTGATAGGACAAATTTACAGTGGCGAGGTCTTACAAAGTAAATAAAGAAAGCTAGTACAACAACAGTATCTTCCAAGGTTGATCTTGACTATCACTCAAAATGAATCCGCAGTTATCCTGAAAAAATGTTTACCATAGTTTGATGAGTTTGGCTACTCAGTAAGTGATCATCATAATCCTAAAAATAATCATGATTGAAAGATATCAATATTTTCCAAAATGAGATCTATTAGCAAAAATGCATCAACAATTTTACTTTCAATAAATGCATAATTAAGTATAATCCGAGTAATTGAAATGCTTATAACACTTTTAACGGCAGTACATAATTCAAAGGATTTCACAAAATACCCTACTGGCGTCCCAAGTAGGTCACCTATATACCCCATCAGCGTCCTGATGGGTCCACTTAATCCCTATCGGCGTCCCAGATAGATCCACTTAATCCTTGCAGGTCCACTTATACCTCACCGGCGTACCGGATGAGTCCACTTAATCCCTACCGGCGTCCCAGATAGGTCCACTTATACCTCACCGGCGAACCGGATGAGTCCACTTGCATACTTAAATTATTTCTAAATCTCTTTAAACATTCGAAAGCAGCAATATCATGTACTCAACATATCACTGAAACCATTAACATGAATTTCACTTAAACCATTAATAACAGTCACTCTCTACAACATTTCAAAAATAACCAATCAAATATTTTGGGCTCAAATTTAGAAAGGTAGCAGTTTGTAAAGGCATTCTAGCATAATTGCCAATTTAATATGTATAGAAAAACTCTTATAAAAATTCAAGAATACGGAATTATAACAATTTATGGAATATCAATTCACAAATAAACATTTCACAACAATACTATAATCAATTGTAAAATGTCAATATTTAAATAATAAGGCAGTCATTTGCACATGAATTTTACAATGTCTAAATATTCAAAACAGTAGAAAGAAATATCACAATTGTACTAAAAGCAGAAATATCACATTTATTTCTAACAATTGACAAGAAAAATAAATAAATTTATTTTTCTAATTTACAGCATTCAAAATTTCTAACATAGATAAAATATCACAATTTTTATTAAAAAGATTATTTTCAAGATAATGAGGTCACGTGCGCATAAAATTTATTGCGCCTAAAATTCATGATAATAAGCAGAAATAATTATTTCATTTTATTTTTAAAAAGAATGGATTATTTTTTGAGACAATGAGGTCACTTACACATAAAACTGATAAAATAAAGATCCTAGACGGAAATATCACTATTTATTAAAAATAGACTATTTTTCAGAAAGACGATGTCACTTACCCATAATTATTTGAGAGGGAGCTTCCGATAAAAAATTTCGGTTCGAGAGAGAAGTTCACTGTGTTTCGACCAGAGAGAGATCTCAAAGTTTTGTTTTAGGGTGGGAGTACTCACATCCCCTATTTAAATTCTTATAATGTATTATTATATTATTTTCTTACGCTCTACCTCATACCTGAGGTGTCGCGTTAAAAGCAGACGTTTATCGTATGAAAACCACGTCCGCTAAAGGACGCTGCCAGCTGCAAGCAGCAGGAGGCAAAAGCGGGCAAAGGAAAAAAGTAAAGGCAAAGCAAAAGTTAATCCAAAGCAAAAGTTTTTGAAAACAGTGATGGTCCCCAAGGACCATCATACTCAAACAGAACATCACCTATTTATAAGCATATTTTCTCCTGTTTTTTTTTTTTTTGAAATTTTAGGATTGTTACATTAGGTATATGAGGTGCTATGCTGTATAGAGTAGGCTATGGTGTAGGAAGGCTAAGGTAGAGTATAGGGTGTATTGAGTAGGATTGGGTGTTGGGAGAACTAGGGTATATGGGAGCTAGAGTGTATGGGGTATGATTGGGAGTTAGGAATCCTAGGGAAGTTGGAATTTTAAGGTTCTAAGGAGTGAAGAGGTCCTAAAGGTATTTTCTCTCTCTAGGAATTGTTTCTCTCTCCTCTGTCCTTGAGTCTTGGGTTTGGAATCAAAGCAAAATAATAAGTCTAAGATTTTAGAATTTTGAAGCTGTTCTCATTAATTTCCAAAACTCTCAAGAGTCTCATTACAAATGACTACACTTTGCTTGTATAGAGTATCCTCAAAACATGGGTGGATACTCAAAAACTTCCAAAATTATTAAAAAATACACATTTAATGAATAAAAATATTAATCCCGTTTTTTAAATTAATGATCAAAATACCGCTAAACACTTTTTAATAAATGACAAAACCATCCCTCCAGGAGGGGCCTTTTGCCATTGCTAGGCTTCAAGAGATTTTTCGAACGTTTACGGTCGCAATTCAAGCTATCAAACATCGTAGAATCGATGCTTTGTTTGTTATGCAGCCTTTGATATCCATTAATAGTTTTGTAATGCAGTTTTAAGGAAGGACCCAAAATCCGGCCAAGTCCATAAACTTGCGATTTTCCACCACTTATTTGGCATGATTCGTGATGTTTCGAGACTTCATTTTGATCACAAACCGAAGAGGATACTATCATAATTATTTTGTGATAAATTTCGTCCATTTTGGTCTCCGTTTGAGTATGTCCCAAATTTGGAAGGTCGCCGGAAAATGGGATTCCAGCGACCAAAAAATGTGTCTTCTTTAACCTAAAAATTCGGTGTCATCTGATATCTGATCATATTAAAAAATTATTTCAAACTGAAGGTCTTCGAAGCATGGTCCCAACAGACCCCTACTTATGACGATTCGACATCGGGATCTTGAGCTATAGCCTCTCAAAGAGTGAGATGTTCCTCTTTTATAAATCTGAATTTTCATGTTTCGAGTCCATATTTTTTCTAACAATTCTCTTGTGTCGGGTCATGTCATGATGCGTGCCATATGTCAAAACGAGAGTATCGTCGGCATCTAGCTTATGCCTGAATTTGAGCTTAAATTGACCCAAAATGAATAAGTGATAAGCATTTGAAATTCATCTCGAAATGAGAAAATACAGTTTTCATAAATAAAAACTGGTTTGCCGAGGCTGTACCACAATAGTGTAAAACCCACCATTTTTTGGTGAGTTAGGCCTATAATCGTCCCTGAGGGTCCGATTGAGCCAAAATTTGATACATAGGGGTTTTTCGATATTCCAGATCCAATAGAGGTGGTCTAATACTCTTTTGAGACCTAGAAAATAAGGTTGTAGTTATAGAGTCTATTTTCAGCATGATAAGAATTGGATTTGAAAATTGAGTTTCATCCTGATTTGCTCAAAACTTGTCAAAATGCGATGTAATGTTATGGGTGTCCTTATGGCATCTGAAACTACTCTCTCATGGAATTTGAGGCCATTCTGACACTTCTTCAGAGGTTGCCCAATATCAGGCTTATTGCTACAGTGTTCTCGTGATCTAGCGGCGTCTTGGGCACCGGTGGGACCAGGTTACTACCGACTCTCTCCTTATGCATGTCGGGGATACAAGTATGTCAAAAATGACATATAACACTTGTTTCAAATGAGAATGCCTATTTTGTTGGTGTGGGGAAAGTTGTCATTTCATTGCCCAACATGAGAATAATAGACGCATTGAGGGTCTAGTTGTTGCATCTTCTTGAACACAAAGAAGCCCTACATGTATGATCTCAATACTTTGAAAGGACTCATATGATCTTGACGGAGAATTTTCTTTTTCTTTTTCAATTATTTTTCTTTTTCTTCGCGGCTTAGATCACTCACAAGGTGAAACCCTTGACAACCTAGTTGAGATAGATATCATCCCTTTTACTACAGCCTAAACCCTTAACTTCATATCACAAGATGGGAGAGAGATCCAAGAGGCCAAGAGGGAGAAAGTTTCTAAAACAGAGTTTCTATGAGAGAGAGAGAGAGAGAGAGTAACCTTCAAAGTGGGGTGTGCCCCCTATTTTTTTATAAGAGATAGATAAATTTTGTGTGAAGAGAATATTGGATAGGGTCTATCCCTTTTTATGGCTTACCTCTTCTTGTGAGATTGAAGGCGCACCATTGATCTTAGGTGACTTATGGGGTGAGAAACATGGGCCCTCCATTCCATAGATAGGCCATCAAGTTCATATGGAAGATGCTAGAACCATTATCCCCCATATCTTAAAATATTTTTCCATCCATTAATTTAAATAAGAAAATAATATATGATAGTATTGTTCTTTCTTATTTTATGAACAAGCATTCTCACATATACTAAAATTTGATTCAAAGCTTCCTCAAAGCACAAGCTTTCCAAAACACAATATTTATTTTCCCTCAAGCCATGAGCTTGAGCTCACAAAAAAAGAAGGCTCTTCAAGGTGGGGCGTGCTACCCTAGGTGGCACTCTATGGGCCCCACCCAATTGACATGGTGAGCCCATTTATCTTATTGGGCTTCCCATGTAATATAAAATAGTAAAAATAATATTATGATTTTTAGAAATTCATAAAATCATATTTGAATAATTAAACTAATGTAAAATCAATATATTTGTTTTTACAAAACCAAATTTGATAAAAACAAATCCAAAGATTTAGAAAAATTCAACTAACAATTCTAAAAAAATCATATAACATTGAAACAAACATAATTAAATATTTTCATTGGAAAAGGATCAACATAATCTAAAAACAAATAAATATACACTGGGGAACTCTACCTTCTATTGTGGACCACGATCTACACCTGCTTTCTCAAACTGACCCAGTGTTGGCCATGACCTACAGTTCATGCAGGGGCTCGTTAGTGTATCACCAAAGTCTAGCCACTGGGCAAGGGGTCATAATCTCAGTTTATGGATTTCAGGTTCTTTCCTAGAGATGAAACCAACATCACCAAGACCTGATGCAATCCAATGCATAATGGTGAATAAGGGTTATTTCTCGCACATGCACAAGCTTCACCCTGAAAGGTGGTTCGCTTTCTTGAAAATGGCTATCATCGAGGCATGTCGTGTGATGGTATATGGATAAGGCTTTAGCCCTGTCTCTGAAGGCATCCATAACATACAATGGCCATACAGTCCCTCAGATCACTCTTTCAGGTATACTCCGACTTCATCAAGGGATGACTCATTATAACCCTTATCGGTTTATTCTCTTTGCCTAAGTAACATGGGTTTTTCCATCCAGACTGACCTAACTCATAAAGCTTAATTCGGTATCAACAAACATCATTTGCTTAGTATGGTTCATACAATACCACCTTCCCACTGAGTTCATATTCCACTACATCAATAAGTTCATTTACTAGCACTCATAAGGCCTTTAATGGCCACACACGTCCAACATCTCCCACTTGAACTTTGAAGGCCGTACATTCTCTCTTCCTCACTTGATCTCATCCCCATCTCTCTCTCTCTCATGTCTCACAAAATCATTAGGTGCATGCCTATTTGTAAGAGGGTCAGCTATTATTACCTTGGTAGGTATATAACTAATATCGATCTCTTACAATTACAATCTCTCTCTCAACCATTTTTCACTTATTCTCTCAGTACATTAATCATGGTTTTTCCCATCAATACTTTCACAAAAGAATTTATGGAGGCGTCACTTCTTCTCCTTGTTGCTTGGATCTCTTCTCGAACGTGACCATAATCCATCTTTCATATCGCATCACGAATCATGGACTTGTTGTAGGAAAAGATCATCACATACCCTCTTCGCATGCGGTCGTATCTTCATGGGCTCAAAGGATTTCGTCAATCAAGCTAATCCCTTTTGTAGTCATACAATCAACACCACATATTCGGGTTCCATGGGTGAACAACATTATAGTCTGCTATTTCAGCTGGCCTGTCAACCACTAGTAGGTGCTCCCACTGAAATATTTAGTTTATCTAGATCTTTCATGATAGAGTACCTACATATCTAAATATTCAAGCAACTAAAAAGACTCGTGGGACTGTAGTAGCTCCTTATTGCACATATATCATATGCATTCTCAACATTCTTATGCGCATGTCATGAGGTAGTATAGTAAGTCTCATGCAATAAGTAATTCAATGCCTGTTGGTTTCACAATATACAAAGTCATCCTGAACTACAAAGATTCGACCACACTAGTCTTCATACAAATCAAGTTATTCAATCAACACAATATGTGTCAAGGAACCCTAGCAAGATGATCTTTCTACAACATTCTTTATGGTTCAATGTCTTAGGCAATCAAGGATTCTAAATAATTAGAAACATGGGTCAAGGTATATAGTTATCTAAAAATCAGTGCCTGAACAAATGATAGTTTCCTTCCAAGTTTAAAAATACATTCAAGACTCAATGTATTTTTCTTTTAATAAAAAAGCTATTGATTTAGTATATACATTCACAAACAATAGTTTGATAATAGTATGGTGGTTTAGAATGATTTTTCATAAAGACTTACTGGACCTTGCAAGACTATGGGGTTTTCTCAAAACCATATTCATAAACTTAGGTTTTTTCCAAATCATCCACTTTAATTTTAAATACATGTTAAGTTTTCAAAAATCATTTTATCGCATTCACCTTTAATTACTTACCAAGTCATGTTTACAGTCACAAAAACAAATCATAAAGCCCATGTTACAATTTTATCCAAAATAAAACATGATTAAATAATGGTTATCAAAGCCCGACAAGATACTTCTTATTGACAACTATGGAGACTTTATCATAAGATTATCATCACATATAACACATCATATTACTGGATATTATTGGGAGGATGGTCACTAAGACCGAGTTCTATCGGAACACTCCCTTCATGCTTATATATTTGAATGAGCCACACACATCTCTCATGTTTCATACTTAGGCTCAAAGCCCTTGATCAAACCACATGTGTATCACTACCTTAAGTATTGATAGATTTTAAGAAGTAAAGATAAAAGATAGAGGTAGAGAGAGAAATTAAACATGCAGCCAATTCTCATTAACAAGAATGAAACAGTAAAAGGGTTTATATATAATATATATTTCTTGTAGACCAAACTATCCCTACACAAATATACAACGACAATAAACGACAAATAAAATATATACAAAAATTATATTTTGTTTATTGTTACCCCCCTCCCCCCTCATGCTGATGCGGACAAGAAGAAAGCATTAGCTTGTCCACGAGAAAATCATAGAGTTTTCGTGTAACTGATTTGGTCAAAATATCAGCCGTTTGCACAGTAGAAGAAACATAAGGGAGAGATAATGTGCCATCAAGATAGCGGTCGCGAATATAATGGCAATCCACATTAATATGCTTTTTCCTCTCATGAAAGACTTGATTAGATGCAATTTTAATCGCATTTTGGTTATCTGCATATAAAGGTGTGGGATATGCAATAGTGATACCTAAGTCATTGAGAAGAGCACGAACCCAAATAATCTCACTGGCAACAGAGGACATAGCACGATACTCAGCTTCAGTGCTTGACTTGGAGACAATGTCTTGTTTCTTACTCTTCCATGATATCAAGGACGATCCAAAAAATACACAATATCCTGTAGTATAGCGGCAAGTGTCTTGATCACTTGCCCAATTTACATATGCATATGCACTGAGATCTAAAGAGGATATAGAAGCAAAAAATACTCCATGATTGGAAGTACCTCGAACATAGCACAAAATTTGGTGAACCATTGTTAGATGTGGTCATCGAGGATCAGAAACAAACTGACTTGCAACGTGAAAAACATATGCAATATTTGGGCCTATCATAGTGAGATAGATGAGGTAGCCTACGAGTTTACGATATATTGTAGGCTCAGGAAGAGCATCTCCAACATGCGCAGAACGTTTAACATTAAGTTCCATGGGTGTATCCACAACCTTCATATCAATCAATCAGGAACTGGAAACAAGATCAACTGTATACTTCTGTTGATGGATAAAAATACCACGTTTAGAACAAGTAATCTCGAGTCCAAGGAAGTAAGATACTACCCCAAGGTCCTTTATTTGAAATTCTTCTTGCAATCGTAGCTTCACATGGAAAAAATCATCTTCAGAGATGAGAATATCATCGACATATAGTAAGATAATACAAATGTCATGCTTTATAGTACGACTAAACATGGAGTGATAATGTTTACTTTGAATAAAACCAATTGCAAGAATGACATCCCTAATATGCTCAAACCATGCACGAGGAGCTTGTTTAAGACCATAAATTGCCTTACGAAGTTGACAAAATAATTATGTATCTAGAGCAACAAACCTAGGTGGGTGGCCCATATAAACTTCCTCTTAAAGCTCTCCATTAAGAAAGGACTTTTGACATCCATCTGCCATATATGCCAGTCACGAATTAATGCTAGTGCAAGAAGAGTACGAATTATAGTCATCTTAGCAACAGGAGCAAAAGTATCTTCATAATCAATGTCATATTCTTGAGTGTATCCTTGTGCAACTAATCATACTTTGTGCCGATCAAGGGTGCCATCAGCTGATAATTTAACCTTGTAAAACCATTTACTACAAATGAAATGTTTCTTAAGGGGCAGTGGAACTAAATCCCAAGTGTGGTTCACCTTTAAAGTTGTGATTTCCTCATTCATAGCCATGTGCCAACATTGAAATTTATATCCCTGAGAATAAGAGGAGGACTCATGAAAGAAAGGGTTAGTAGTGGTTGTTGGAAAACACGTATGAGATGAGCTAACCATTGGGAAGTTAAGATGATTAGGAGGAATAAACTTACAAAGAGACCACCGAAGTTGCTGAGAGACAATAGGTGGATCAACAACTGGAGGTGGTAGATGATCAGCACTAGGAAGAGCTGGCTCATTGGAGTTATAACCTTGAGGATTAGGAATGTCGAATCAAGTGAGGATTGAAAAATCAGGTGCATGTGTGGGCGTAGTATGTAAATAGTGTTGATGAAAATGTATATTTTCAAGAAAGTAACATGGAGTGAGATTCTCACATGATTAATAGTGGGATCAAAGCAACGATACCCCTTTTGATTAGTTGCATAGCCCACAAACATGCATTTGATAGACTTAAGTGAGAGTTTACACTCGTGCAAGAGAGGGTAGAAGAACAAAACAAGTGCACCCAAACACACGTGTGTGAGTAATCATATGATTTTAAAAAAAACTTATGAAAAGGTGAAACATTATGTAGAACATGAGTAGGAAGAAGATTATAAAATACACAGCAGTGGAGATTGCTTCAGCCCACATATTCTTAGGAGAGTGAGAGCTTATAAGAAGAGAATGAGCAGTTTCAAGGATATGCCTGATGTTTTCTTTCTGCACCTCCATTTTGTTCAACGGTATGAGGGCAAACGTTGATGAATAATGTCATTTTTACTAATATATGCCTAAAATTCATTGGATACGTATTCCCCTAGGGGTGAAAATTGACTTGATCCAGATCCGAAACCTAGATTTTGGAACCTATTCGGATCCGAGTAAGGACTCAAAATTTGGATCTGAAATCCGAATATGGATCCAAAAGTTGGATCAGAATTGAAATCTAGATCAAAATTGGGTGTAGGTAGATCTGATTCAGATCCGACCCGAATCCAGATCCTGATTATTTTTAATAGTAAATTTTTATTTTATATATATAATTTTTTAAAATAGTATATAAAATCTGAATCTGGATCCGAATCCAGATCCAAATCCAATGGATACTATTAGGATTCGAATCTAGATCTGAATTCGATGTATACTATTCGGATTCGGATCCGAATCTGAATATCCAAGATTCTGTTTGAACCTGAATCCGATGTACATTATTCGGATCTGAATCCGAAGCTGGTAAGATCCAGCCCCGATCCGACTCGTTCTCACCCTTATATTCCCCCTTGAATCTGAACTAAAGACTTTAATATTTTTTCTCAAATTGATTTCCAATCATACTATAGAATTCTTGAAAAATGTTGAAAACGCTTTATTTGTGTTTGAGAAAATAAACCCATGTGTACTTCAAAAAATCATCAATAAATATCACATTGTAAGGAACATGAGCAGGCCCCCACACATTAGAGTGCACTAAAAAAGAATGGCTAGTACGTTTACAAATTGCACTGGAAAAAGTTAGGTGGGAGGGCTTTGTGTGCATGATTTTTAGTAGGGGCTTGAGTTGTCACCCAAGACAGCCTATCTTTTGGTTTAGAAAATAGTTTCTCTTTTAAAATAAGTAAAAATTATATTTTATTATCTTTTAAAAAGAGAAGATAATATGAGATTTAGAGAGATAGATGGTGATAGAGATTTATGTGGGAATTAGAGAAAGAGATAAGAGAGTTTATTTTTGTAGGTTTATTTATTTATTTATTTTCTTTTAAGTGTATTTAAAGGAAAAAAATCCCTCATTGTGAATAGAAAAGAATTGGATTTGAGTAAAGAGTTGATGAAAAGATTTTTTGGGTTGAATTCCCATGCAGACCTTGAGAGGGTATATACTCTCACCCTTTATTATTATTTTTATTTTAACTATTTCTTCCCTCATCTTCCTTGCACTAATCGGTATCAGAACAAGTAAGATCCAGCTTTTTGCAATGCCACTAAAAGTTAATCATGTTATAGATGATTGCTTGGGACAAGCTTTAGAAAGTTTGAAAAAAATCATGGAGACATTCATGAAAATTTGACCAAAGTTATGGAGGATGTTCAAATCGAAGTACGTGAAATGAATCAGCAGTTACAACAGTTGGAGAATAATCTTCATCATGTAGAGGGTGCTCGCAACCACATCGATCTTGTACTAGTACTCCCACAATAAACTTAGGGTGCTGGTCCTATTTATAAAGAAGAAAAGTACAGGTAAGATCCACGTCTTACAGAGCATCTGCGAAATCTTTGTATTTAGCTTGATCTTCCCACGTTTTACGAAGAACTTGAAGAGGAAAAATAAATCACGACTGAGCTCGAGATCCCAGTGTTCTACTTCAAGATGAGCAAAAATATTTGAAAACTTGGTTTACTAAAGAAAAAGTGCAACGAGAATGGTGCGACTTCATCATCAACGTTTGAAAAGACCTCTAAAAGATTTGAGTTTGATAAGCTCAAGGTCGAGATTCTCCCAACCTAGGGAGAATGATGCAAAGAGATTTGAAAAATTGAAATTTAGTGTTAATATTATTTTTATTTATTTATCATAGGAATATGAATTGTGCTTGAAAAAGTTGGGTGGGAATGGTTTTGTGTGTGACTTTTAGTAGGGCCAAAGTTATCACTCAGGAAGGCCTATCTTTTGGTTTAAGAAATAGCTTATATTTTAAGATAACTAAAAATTACCTTTTATTATCTTTTAGAAAGAGAAGATAACATGAGATTTCATTTTTTTTACCAATGTTAACCAAATTTTATTGATCAAAGAAAATTACAAAGGCAAAATTACATCATCAACAACCATAATAGCAGGACAAGTACCACCATATTTAGCCAATGAATCAAACACAAAATTCGTCTCTCGATAGACATGGACGAAAGAGATAGGGAGAAAATCCGTCAAATGAGGAATTTGTAGCCATAAAGACCTAAGTGCCCATGTTACCCTTTGTTCTCTCTTGCACCAGCTAATTACATCAATGAGCCTCCTTCAACAGTCAAAGAGGCACCCAAGTTTTTGGCAAGATTAATACTAAAACCTTGAAGGAGAGCAAGAAGCTCCGCATGGTTAGTAGTAATCTCTCCAGCTGGACTAGCAGAGGAAAAGATAAGCCCCCCCATTCCAATCTCTCACTACCCCACCAAAACCATCCAATCTAGGATTCTTAAAAGAACTACCATCAAAGTTAAATTTTAAGCCACCTTGAGAAGGTGGGGTCCACAAGGATCTCAGCCAGCATTTAACAAAGTTCATACAATAAAGATTATCTAAATTTAGAGCCACATCCACTTCGGTAATTTCCTGTCCCTCAGATGTAACAGACAACCAACACCAGATAGTATACTTAATGGCATTGAGAAGCCAATGAAAAGGTAAACAAACATGCTCAAAAGTTCTTCAATTATTCTCTTTCCACACTTCCCAAAGAATCATGGCTATAGTAATTTGTCACACCACCTTACCAGTCTTTCGAAGATTGGGAAAGGCGAGATTGGCAGACACACCGAAGACACTTTGAGTCATAGCTAAAGATACCCTCAATCGCACAAAAAACTAAGATCAAATCCTTGAGACGAAAGGGCAGTAAAAAAATAGATGAGCCCCTGATTCACCATCCTCCTTGTATATCAAGCAAATATTTGGTAAAATCCTCCCCCTCTTAGTAAGGTTATCCACAGTTAGAATCTTATTTGGGGCAGTCAGCCAAAGGAAAACCTGAACCTTATGAGGAATAGGTCACTTTCAAAAGGTAGCGACTTGAGGTAAAGACCAACTAACTCTATCATGGAAAAGAAGACGATAAATTGACTTTATCAAAAACATACCATCAAATTCAATGTCTCAAACCACTTCATCAACAACATTCCTATGAATAAACACCTGATTTAGCATCTCCATGAAGGTAGGTAGCTAGAGAAAGTATTTTCATTGACTCTATTATAGAGGAATTGAATGTTCCACACCACATCATTGCCCCTAAACTCAAACAGCTCTAAGACTTTGGCCTAAGGCTGCTCCATCCTATCATAAACTTCTGAAAGATCCAATTTTAATGGCCTATCCCCAAGCCATATTTTATTTGAAAATGAAATATGGCAACCATCACCAACAGATCATCTAATAGTTTTATAAAGCAACGGTTTACAGAGATAAATAGCCTGTCAAAAAACAAAACAGCTCTCGCTGCCACCACGTCCCCCAATCCACAAACCATACATATCCATGCCATACTTATGAGAAAGAATTTGATACCACAACCGACCACTGAGAGTAAAGCTACGCCACCACCATTTATAGAGCAAAGCTTGATTGACTAACCCCACTTTTCTATTGCCCAGTCCATCTTTGCTCTTAGGTGTGCAAACTCTATCCCACCGAAGGAGATGGTATTTCCTCGCCTCGTCACTCAAACCCCACAAAAAATCTCCCATCAATTTTTCTATTTTCTTAACAATAGAAGCTAGCATCTCCATAATTGATATTTGATAAATGGGTAAATTGGCCAAGCAAGAGCGTATAAGAGTTGCTCTCCCTCTAGAGATAAATATTTTGGTTTCTACATGTCCAATTTAACTTGAATTATTAGCAAAACGGTATCCCATACCGAAATGGGAACCCTACCAATAGACTTTGGAATACCCAGATAAGTAAAAGGAAAACAACCCACATTAAATCCCAAAGCACCAGCTAGTTCTTTTACCAAACCCTCAATGCAGTTAACGCCAATAGTAGAAGTCTTGTCAAAATTCACTTTTAGACCCCCATCTACCTCACAACAGCCTAAAGAATGAGCAACAATAAAAACGTGATCAATATTTGCTTAGCAAAATATAAGTGTGTTATCAGCGTATTAGAGATGAGACACGCTAAGCTCGTTAACCCCAACCTAGAAATCCGCAAAGCTACATGTGTTCTCCACGTTCTTGGTCAAGAGACTAAAACATTCAGCATAAACTGTAAAGCGAAAAGGGGACAATGGATCATCTTGGCGCAAACCTTTTGAAGCCATAAAAAAGCCTTTGGGCCACCATTGATAAGAATAGAGAAATTGGTCGATAACATACAACCATAAGTCCAACTCCTACTTATCCCCAAACCCTATTTTTTATTTATTCCTAATAAAATACCCCATTAAACTCTATCATAAGCCTTCTCCATATCCAATCTTATCACTACCCCTGGTAACCGACTTAACACCCTCAAGTGAATACCCTCTTGTGTCACCAACACGCTTTCCGTGATGAGGCAATTTTGAATGAAGGCTGATTGAGGACCATAAATAATTGAAGGGATAACCCCTTCTAGCCTCTTTGCCAAGATTTCGACAATAATTTTATACAAGCTCGTGAGAAGGTTAATAGGTATAATATCTAACAGACCTGCGAAAGTGGATTTTTTTAGAATCAAGGCAATGAAAGTCGAGTTTACCCCTTTAAAGAGCTCGCCCCTCAATAAAAAACCCCTAACCATTTCCAGGACTTCCATTTTGACCAAGTCCCAAAATTTCTAAATGAAAAATAAGGGAAAGCCATCTAGAACTAGGGCCTTATCAACCTGGGAATGAAAACACAGTTGTATCATCCCTAAAAGCTGTATCCAATTTTTGAAGAATTAAATGATCCCACAAAATCTATAAACCCCCAGCAGCCCCCACAACATCAGTACCCACAAAAGCAATTGCCCTTGAGCCCCAAATTTCCCTTACCCCCGAAACCGAGTGACTAGGAAGTTTAGTCTCTTGCAAAATGAAAATAGTTGGTCTAAACTTTTTATCTAGTAATAAAACATCAAGTTTTCTTTTGGGTCCCCAAGGCCCCTAACATTCTAAAAGAGACTAAACATTGAGAGGGATTAGAAGAAAAAGAACTTGGACCTTCAACACAGGGTCCGAAATAGATCTCTTTGAGCACCAATGCCTCCTTTAGAGCAGAAGAATCTAAAGAATCCGAAGAGGAAGAGGGGCTGCTACTCAACTCCACCACTGGAACATCCGCAGCAGCATCAGGCCGAGCTGGAAAGCCACCAAGAATAATACCCCTCACAGCGAGTGTGGCCGACGACCTTGAAGGCTTCAAAACACTTTTTAACTTTTGATTTTCCAGCATTCTTAACCGGGGTCTTCTGAGAACCAGCATCCACCAACGGAGCCTTGTTCTTGGACGCCTCAGCCATCTTCCTAGCTTTCTTCTCCTTAAGTTTAAGTAGATAACCCCCAAGGGGAACTTCAAATTCCATCCCCATGTCACTGGACATTCTAGCAATCTTGCTTTCTTCAACCTTATCATCTTCCATCACATCCAGATTAACAGTTTTCACAACAGGCAACAGTAGAGGGGGCTCTGCCACCAGCTGAACATTGAAAGGATCATGGTCGACCAACTCCACCAGAGCGCCCTGGGCGTCAAAAAAAATCATCCTGGTCCACCTCGTCCATCCAAAAAAGTTCTTCTGTAACAGCTTCGATAGGCACGACATCATCATCTGACTCTACATGAATCATCTGACTCTAGCAAGAGGCCCCAATCTATCAGCACATCTATAAGGCAGAACCCTCATTCTTTATTTGATGAGAATAAAACAGTAACCACAGGGCCTCTAAGTACTCTCGATGTCAGAAAATAACAACTTTATAAAGAAGAACCAGCACCTTACCAAACACAACATTTCGACCAGAAAGGCTCGTCAAACTATGGGTTTTCCAGTCTCAAGGAGGGAGAAGATTTTAGCGAGATATTGAGACGATCGATTCGAAAGGTAGCTGCCATGAAGGACAGCGGTGCACTTTCTAAGGAATCGTGCATACCTTACACGGACCACTTTAGAATGCCACATGGTTGTACAGCGCCATCTATCTCATCACTCGATTTTTTGGAACCAAATATCAAGAGTAGTCAACTCGCAGGACTACCCCAAATCATCAACCGATCTCTCGCAGCAAAATTTGAAGAGGGAGTAACCATCTTCCCCTTAATGGAAACTGACGCCTCCCATTTATAGGCTCAAATTTCACAGTTCTAACCAGTGGTTTAAAAAACGGATCGGTGTTACAGATCAGGCATCCCAAAAACCCGTTCAGATCGGTGAGGCGATTCGGATCGGGAATCGATCGAGTCGGTCGTATTAAGCTTTACAAAAAATCTAAAAAAATTATTAAAATTTATTATAAATGTTATTTTTAGGAATTCAATAAGAAACCAGGGTATTACATTATTAACTTTCATTTTTTTCATCAATATACGAATATTGAGATGTTCTTTCCCCTTATGAACTTACTTTAACCATTAAATTTACATCACACAATAGAAAAACCATGGAATTATCATGGATGAATTATATAATCATACATGGACTACAATAAAGAATGGTCTAAATTGATGAAAAAATGGCCAACAAAATCTCGAATTGGTGGAGAACCCTAATCATTTAAAAAAAAAACCAAAATATTACAATCTAACTAACTATAATCCAAAATTACTGAAATTGAAATTGTTGGTTTACATTTTATAATTATTTTATTATACAAATAATAACAAATTCAAAATGTCATATAATATCATCTAATGTAAAATATACTAGGGACAACTGTAAGATAAATAGTACATTGTATAATTTATAATGCAAATAAATTAATAAACAAAATAAAAATTTTGGTTATCAATGTAGAAATTATTAGAGCACGTACCAATTTTCGAACCTTTTATTTTTATTTTTTTACAAGAAATACTTGTTGTATTATCATTTATTTTTTTAACAAAAACTTTTTTTTCTTAACAATAAAGAATTGTTGTATTATGTTTTATTTATTTTTGACGAGAACCTTATATTTATTTTTTTGACAAGAACTGTTTGTTGTATTATCCTTTTTTTTTTAACAAGAACATTTTTTTTTTGTGACAAGAAATGCTTATTGAATTACCTTTTTTTTTTATAAGAATTTTTTTTTTTGGAGAAAATTTTTTTATTACCTTTTATGTTTTTGACAAAAACCTTTTATTTTTTTGACAAAAAAAAAAAATTTGGCAAAAAAAGAAATTGATAAAAAACCTTTCTTTTTTTTTTTGACAAAAATATTTTATTATTTTTTACAAAAACCTTTTATTTTTTTAATAAAAAAAAGGAAAAAAAGTTGCAAAAAGCGAACTCTATGTGGAGATTCGAACCACCAACCTCCATGCATCATATGACATTCTATAATACATTGTTGTTTCATGTTATTACATGTTCTCCACAATATCCCACATTGAAAAAGTGGGAGTAAACTCAAGCAAATAAATACTTCCTTGCGCATCTAAGGGATGGAACGTGTGAACCAATGTTGTAGCATGTACGAACGTGGTGAATTTGGTGTACCCCTAAGATACTCTAGGAAATCTAACATGCAGCGTACAAAAACCCACTTCTCCAAATCGGAACGAAGCACAAAAACCACTCTCCAACAATCTTCGCCTCCGATATGTAATCGAGGGACCAACCTCTCCAAAGCCAAAGAAGTCACTAGAGGGAGCTGGAAAGTAACTAACCACGCAAATCTTAATGCCCAAAAGACCATCCTTCCAAAGCTCTTGCTCAACCGAAACCGAAAGGGAGGACATCTCTACATCCTCCAAGTCTCATCTCTCAAATACTCCGAGCTCTGGTCTATATAATCATTGTACAAGTTTCTAGTTAAAAGGTGTACATTGCACGTCACAGCTGTGGTTCGAATCCCCCCGATTTAATGTTGCCCTCATTATATGTATAACCATACAATACTAGCAGCACACATGCCCTATGCGTTGAAATATGTGTGACGAGACCATCAAGTTGCCGGATCTCAATCTTTCTCATAATATATATCTCCTCTTTGAACACTAGTGTCTAAGATCCATATTTTATGTTCTATAGTCTCCTCTTCTTGAAACTCTCTCTCATTTTTAACACACGAGTCTATTTTGTAGTCTCCTCATCTAGAAATTGAAAAGTTGGACAATGTGATCTAGCACGGTGTAGATCCATATTTAATGTTCTATAGTCTCCTCTTCTTGAAACTCACTCTCTCTTTGAACACATGAGTCTATGATCTATATTTTATGGTTTGCAGTCTCCTCATCTAAAAATTGAAAAGTTGGACAATGTGATCTAGCACGGTGTATACAATTTTTAGTTGCTCTTTTTCTCACCAACTAGATCACTTATAATGGTCCAAGGAAAATAAAACTCGTTCGAAATAAATAAAAGTGGTTTCCTCTTGCTACCACAACTCATTTTATTGAATAAACGAAAATAACACCATGCTATGGGAATAAGAAAGACATAAAAAAGAAAATACTACGAAGCACAAAATAAAATATGTCGGAGATTACATCAACTGGACTTAATACACCCCACACACAGGATCAATTACCTATCTCGGATCTACCAAGTATGGGAAAGCTCAAGGCTTTACCACGCACAACTAGAGAACGTATAGAACTACTATGGACCAAGTACTAAGCCCGTAATGCCTTAAACTATGGGCATGCCCGCTTGTTATAAGACGACGTGGGGTGTGCCCCTCTAAGTCATTATGAAAGAGAGAAGATCTTAGAGAGAGAGAGAGAGATTCCCTATCTAGAGAGAGACTAGAGAGAAAAGAGAGATGTGCAGATAATATGGGGAGAGGGGACCCCTATTTATATATTTTTCATGGGCTAGGGTGTCCTTAGGGCCAGCCATCCTTATGCAGATTGACTCCAGACCATTGATCATAGGAGACTTGCAGGATGAGAAATCTGAGTCTTCCAATCATTAAATCAGTCATCATGATTCAAAGGAAAGTACTAGAACCTTATCTTTCGGCTTCCTAAACTTAATCCCATCAAATATTGAATTACGAAAAATATTCTTATTCATACTTAATTTTTCCATAATCTTCTCACAAAATATTTTGATTGAAATTGTGCCTTCTTCGTTTCAAATCATACCATAATTTTATAACTTGATTCTCAAGCTAAATTGATTCTTCCTTGAGTTGGGTGTGTCACCCTTGGTGGGTACATGTAGGCCCCACACAATTATATGATTAATTAATGGCAGGTTAAAGCTCATGGTTGGTCCCCATAATTTTAGTGATTTATAAAATTAATAGATTTTTAGATATTCAAAAATAAATTTTATTTACCCCTAAATATTAAAATATTAAAAATTCAATATCTCTTATTTTATATTTTTTTGTAAAAATAAACTATCCAGAGAAGCATAAAAATTTAAATAAACAGTCTAAAAATGATATAATATTAAAATAATTAAAACTAAATAAATTTGATGGGAATCAGATTTGACAATGTCCAGGATTTAGAGTATTGCCGGAGCAGTCCATTTTCTATTGTGGACTACAATCCACATTTGTTTTCTCAAACTAACCCAACGGTACCCAATGGGCCACCAAAGTTAGTCAACATACCAGGAGACACAATCCCAATCTATGAACTGTAGGGTCTCCCCTAGCGACGAACTAAGGTCACTTAGACCTGATACAACCATAACTCTATGGTGTATAGGGGTACTCTCTCACACATGTGCACATTTCACCTTGAAATGTGGTTCATTTTCCAATACAACTATCATTGGTTAGGTGCCCTGATCTCGCCCTCCGGGTTGGGATGACTTCGTGGCGTGGTCCCAGGTTCGCGTCGAGCCCGAGATGGAGACCGCTCTCTCGAGAACCATGTAAAGAGAACACGGGCAAGACTACCAACTGTTGTGAGAGGAATTTGGTCGTGAGGTGGGACTTACCTCATGTGGGTCTGTGACACGCTCGGGCAGCTCACGTGGGCGCTCTCTTAGATCACAAGGAATGCCCCCTGACTTGTGGCCGGTTCGGAATCACCTCCCTTGACATGTTTCTTCTCTCTTGTATCCACACACACACATTAGAGTACAGACAAGTGGGTCAGAATACCCCACCTTTTCTTTGGGTGAATGCACACAAGTGTGCATATTCAAAGGGAAAATGGAGAATGATGTCATTGAGTTCATGTCAATTGGACAGCCTTTCGGCATCTTCTGAACAAGGGACTGGAACAGCATTCCTTAAATAGAGAATAAGAAAAGGGGGGTGAGATGGAGAGAATGAGAGAGGGAAGAAAAGAAATAAGAGACTGAAAAAGAAGAGAATAGAGAGAGAAAAGATAAATGAAGACTAGTTTGGCTTTCACCTAGTTATTCAAAGAGAGAGGAAAAGTAAAGAGAGAAAAGAGACGAAGGCTAGTTTGGTTTTCACCTAGCACTTCAGAGAGAGAGAGAAAAGAAAGTAGAGAGGGAAAGGAGAGAATAAGACAAGAAGAAAAGAGAGAATGAGAGGGAGAAAAGAGAGACGAATGCTAGTTTGGTTTTCACCTAGCTCTTCAGAGAGAGAGAAAAAAGGATAAGGAAATTGAAAGAGAAGAGAAAAAGAAAAGAGAGAAAAGAATGAGAGAACAAAGAGGGTGAAGGTTACCTTGGCTTTCTCTAATCTTCCAAAGGGGGAGAAGACAGATGGTGAAATAAGAGAGAGAGGACGAGAGAGGAGAAGGAAAAGAGATAAGAAGAGAAGAGAGTGGAACAGAGAGAAGAAGAGAAGAGAGAGAAAGAAAGAGAAGAAACGAGAGAAAGACAAGAGGTGAGAGACATTGGGACAGCAACAAAGCCTATCATCCAAGTGATATGAGAGAAGAATAGGAGAGTCATAGTTTGGGACGGCAACAAAGCCTGTCATCCTAGTGATATGAGAGAAGAATGGAAGAGTCATAGTTTGGGACGGCAGCATTGCCTGTCGTCCTAGTGAGATGAGAAGAGTTGGGGACGATGAGTAAACCCTTCCGTCCCATGGGGAAGGAAGAGAAAGAAGAGAGTTTGGGACAGCTGGTTGACCCTGCCATCCCAGAGGGAAGGAGAGAGGAGATAGTTTGGGATGGCGGGTAAGAGTGTCGTCTCAGTGAGATGACAAAAGAAGAAGAAAGAAAAGGAAAGAAAGTTTGGGACGGTGGGTACGACTGCCATCCTAGTCAAGAGAGAGAAGGTAAGAGAGAGAAGAAGGAAAAATAAAGACGACAGCTAAGCCTACCACTCGGGAAGGGCTTTGGCTGCCGTCTCTATCAAGAAAGAGAAGGTAAGAGAGCGAAGGACATAGAAAGGAAAGAAGAAGATAGAGAAAGGAAAGAAGAAGAGAGAAAGGAAAGAAGAAGAAAGAGAAAGGAAAGAAGAAGAAGAGAGGAGAGAAAAAGAGAGAAGAAAGAGAAAAGGAAAGAAGAAGAAGAGAGGAGAGAGAAAGAGAGAAGAAAGAAGAGAGAGTTTGGGATGGTAGAAGACCATGTCGTCCCAGGGAAATGAGAGAAATGAGAGGAGAGAGAAAGAGAATAGAAAGAAAGGAGAGGAGAGAGAAAGATGGGAAGAAAGAAGATTACCTCAATTGGGCTCAGGAGTCCCAGCTAAATTTTTCTCTCTCCTCTCTTTCTCTTTCCAAGAAAAGCAAAACGTAACCCAAAACTTGAAGATAAGCCAAAATTTTTCAATTGATCATGGGGGTCCTTTACATGTTCTCATCTCGTGTATTTATAAAATTTCATTCTAAACATGGGTGGATTCTCAATAGTTGACCTAATTGACCAAAAATAATATTTAAATAAATTAACTAAAAATAAGAAAATAGGGGCAGAATGATGATTTTGTCCCTTGCCCACAATTCCTAAAATTTCAATTCAGTCCCTGCCATGGCCATGCATTTCTTGCAATATTTTGTGGCCCGTTCGGGGTCTTTCCGGCCTCTATCCGGCCAAAATATTATTGCTTTATTGATCGGCTAGAGGAGACGGTCGTTTTGATACCCATTTCGCGTCATGGATCAAGTTTTTGGGCCACGATCTCAATGTGTGAAAATTACGAGAAACATGCGATCTTTGATTCAAGATCACACTCGTTTCTAGCTGTTTTCCCACGATTTCTTTGCTGAGTTTTGACGAGCACGCCGCCATGAACATTTGGCAACGAACGTGGCTCTATTTGGTGCCCGAACGAACATTTTTTAAATTAAGCATTTTGGCCGAAATTTGGTCTCTGATGGCCAGAAGGTGCAGCACATTTATTTGTGTCATGCGGAAAATCCGACTGTCCATCACATGTGAGGTTCGGCTCAAATGAGGCCTCTGACCTCATGCTTGTAACGGGTCTGGTTTCGGCTCGATCCGACGTGCGAGCATCGTGATGTGGCCGCTCAATAAAGACACGCACTTGCTGAAATTCCGCAACCTTGCTTCAAATCACAATCTTCTCTTTAGGTTTTCTCTCAACTCGGGCCACATTGTGAGGAGTGCCATATATCTAATCGATCGGGACGACTAGACAAACATCCTCCCAAAATTTGGGTTCATTCCGATCCAGGACGAAGAACATACGAGTGAAAATTTGAGCCTAAAATAAAAAAATGCGGTTTCCATTAATGGAAACTGGTTCACTGAGGGTGCACCGTAATAGTATGTGACCTAACCACTTGGGTAATTTGGCTATAACTTGGTCTAGAGACGTCCGATCAAGCCAAAACTTGGTCCCTAGGGATTTTCGAACGTTTCGAATCCAAGGGAGGTGGTCCCATGATCGTTTGACGTACTGGTGATAGGGATTTAGTTATAAGGTCTATTTTCAATGGACTAAAGGCCAAATTTCAAAAACTGTTTTTACATCTGTACTACCTTAAACTCGTCAGATCACGACGAAACTTGGTAGGTGTTCTTAATAGACCAATAGCCACGTTTCTAAGCATTCTTAGGCCATTCTGAGACCTGTCAAAAATTTCACTTTGGATCAAGGCTTATTGATCTCGGCTCACATAGTCCACAGGTATTTTGGTACCTATGGACCTAAGTCACAAATTGCTCTCTCCTTATTCATATCGGGGATACAAGTGTTGAAAAATACAGTCAAACAGCTTTCCTTGCCAAATGTTGTGCTTCGAGAGAAACGAAAAGGACAACATTCGGAATCAAAACTGGTTCTTCGGCCTTAAAAAAAAACTTCCTGGCCACCGGAAGGGGTACTCGTGCGAAGCTACTTCCCGGAGGGGTGATCAAGGTGCTTTGACATCAAGGGGCCTTGTTTAAGGGCTATAGACCCAGACGTGGAGACTTTTTGGGGGAGAAGAGACTTTGAGCTACTGATGGGGGACCCCTCTGGGAAGGCCCATCATCCACGTCAGGAGATTGTGCTTTTAGTTCCAACAGCTGGGGGCCTTGCTTAATGGCTTGTAGACTCAGTTGGTCAGAATCCAGGATTGTCTGGCAGTCGGGGGTCTTGCTTAAGGGCTTTCTTCCCAATCAATTAGATTTTTGTGTCTTTTGGTGGGGGACCCCTCTGGGAAGGCCCATCATCCAAGTCAGAAACTTTTGTTTTGCTACTGGTGGGGAACCCCTTTGGGAAGGCCCATCATCCACATTGCGAGCTTTGCTTTGGATAGACAGCCAAGGAGCCCTTAGTGGGCATTGTTTGCTGATATATCATGTTTGCTTTAATAAGCAGGGTACCTCTTTAAGCCCCATCCTGCTGGGTCCAGTCGGAGGCTTTTTGTTGGCTGTCCTGAAAAGTCTAGGCCTTCGATCAAGGAGGGGTTTGGCGAGGTGGCCCCTTTGGGGTGTGGATCACTACGCCTAGTCAAGGGTGTCGGTGGCCGGCCTGAAATGTCTAAACTGAAACAGTAACCGAGAACCTTGAGTAGGCTTCACCCTAGTTAGCGGTGGCAGGTTTTGACCTAGTTTGACAGTTTCTTGCCTTTTGGAGCGTCTTTGGAGTGTCTTCGTGGATTTCTTATTTTTGTTTAACTTCTTGAGAATGGGGTCCTTTTAACACGGAACCCTGACTTGTCGTCTTAGTGATTCTTCTGACTTATGGGTCCTTTAATGAATGGACTTAGACTGTTGGAGTTTTCTTGAAGCTTTTCTTTTTGGGTCTCGATGGCTGGGCATTTTGGTACTGAGGATTTTCTTAAAGTGTCGATTGAAGCCTCCTATGGAGGCGAGCGCTGCATCAACCTGCTTATTGGTCCGAGCGCCCTTTCGGGTTTTCACTTGGACTGGGGGAAGCGGTGTCGTAAAGATGCTTTTCACCAACCTCCTTTTTATTGGGTTCTTTCACTCATGATCTCACGGTCATGTCCACCCTTTTTGCATTTTTGCTCATGGTGCCCTTTCGAGTTTTCACCTTGCCCGGTTTTTATTACAAAACGCTCTTACTCATGGTTTTGTGACCATGCCCATCCGTCATTTTTACTCATGGTGCCCTTTCAAGTTTCCACCATGCCCATTTTTATGTGGGGGTGCGTTTAAGGTCATGCCTCCGGGACTCGGGCTATGATTTAAGGTTATATAGCCTTGACCATTGTGTTAAGCAGTTTAACGTCATGCGGCTAGGACGTGTGCTACAATTTAAGGTCATATAACTTGGACCGTGGCGATACAGTTTAGGGTCATGCAGCATGGACTGTTGTGCGAAGCAATTTAACGTCATGCGGTCAAGATGTTCGTTATAGTTTAAGGTCGTATAACTTGGACCGTTGATATGCAGTTTAGGGTCTTACAGCACAGACCATTGTGCGAAGCAGTTTGGCTTCATGCGGCCAGGATGTGTTCTACAGTTTAGGGTCATGTAACTGGACCATTGTGCGAAGCAGGTTAAGGTCATGCGGCCAGGACATTCGCTTCAGTTTAAAGTCGTGTAACTGGACCTTTGTGCGAGGCAGCTTAATGTCATGTGGCTATGACATGCACTACAATTTAAGGCTGTATAACTTTGACCGTCGTTGTGCAATTTAGGGTCTTACAGCACGAACCCTTGTGCCAAGCAGTTTAACATCATGCGGCCAGGACGTATGCTATAGCTTAGGTCCGTGTAACTGGACTGTTGTGTGAAGCAATTTAACATCATGCAATCAGGATGTGCGCTTCATTTTACGGTCATGTAACTGGACCTTTGTGCGAAGTAATTTAACGTCATTCGGCCAAGATGTGTGCTACAGTTTAAGGTAGTATAACTTGGACCGTCACTGCGTAGTTTAGGGTCTTACAATAAGGACAGTTGTGCAAAGCAATTTAGCGTCATGCGGCCAGGATGTGTGCTACAGTTTAAGGTAGTGTAACTCGAGCATTGTGAGAAACAATTTAACATCATGAGGCCAAGACGTGCGCTACAGTTTAAGGTTGTGTAATTGAACCTTTGGCTCAGGTGATGAAGGTGGCCCAATGAGAGGTGGTGAGTGTAGGTGGACTCACTGGGGATTGTGAAGTGAATAAGACTTAATGGGGGGTCTGCAGATGATGGTCTAACTCACTGGGGATGAAATGGCCAAGACCATTTATAGGCAATGGGTTTAGATGATGAAGGTGACCCAATGAGCAATGGTGAGTGTCAGAAGACTCACTGAGGATTAGGGAACAAGTGTGACTCCCTGGTAGTTAAAATGGGTCCACACATGCGATGGGAGGTGTGAATGTGACTCCATGATGGTGAAACTGTGATGAGGGAAAACAGACCCAGAGCCATGAGTGAGACTTCACAGGGGAAGACAATGGGTTCCCTAAGGCTTTACTGGGGATAAAGTGTCATGAGGGGCTCGTGTGAAGGGATTTGAGCTGGCTTGGAGAAGGAGAACTGGAGCTTGGCAGCGTGCGAATGCTCGTGCGGCAGCCAGCAACTAGGGTTCACCTCAGGGATGGATGCTTGGGCCCACAACGAATGGGTGGGCACGTAGTGCACACGGTAGTCTGAGTGAGCGCGTGCGACAGTCTGGAGAAAGTGAACACGCACAACGGTCTGGGGAAGGCAAATGCACATGGCGTTTGGACGAGATCGGTGGTTGAATGTGCACACCAGATGGGGCAGAGAGTCACGCACGGCAATCTACGCATGGTGGGTTGGGTTGAAGGGAGATTTTTCAGGTTTGGGCTCGGGCGAATGTGATGTGTGTTAGTCGGTGCAGGGCCATACTGACGCAAGGCGGTGCGCTCAGAAATAAAGGTATCGTGTGTGATAGAGACGGAGTGATGTATACGACGAGCTTTCAACGCATGGAAGAGGGCATGGAGTGTTGGGGTGAATAGAGGTTAGAGGGAGAAGCTTGTTGTTTCACTCTTCTTCTTTAAACATACCCGTGAGCAGCCTTGCTACATCCTCCACATCCCCATGTAAGGACGCCTCCATCTTTCTTGCAGATCTTCGGTCATCGTCCTCAGGTTCTCGAGGTGATACCGGATCCACAAAGTAGTACTTCGCATCGGCATAATCCATCTCGGCAATGGGGAATGGTATTTTATCAGCATAAACCATGTACTGCCTCCCATCCCCGCTGTACTTAAAGTATTGATGAAGCATGGATGGAACCACCCCTTGTTCATGCATCCAAGAGCGACCGAGGAGGATGTTGTAAGAGGTGTCGATGTCGTAATCATGTAATTCACCGATCTTGAGACGGAGGTGAACAGTGTAGGTCGGCTTTTCTCTCGAATAATTGAACCACCCCTAAACTGTGATGTTCATCGGTGTGAGGTCATCAGATCTTAACCCTAGGCCGGGAAGAATTCTTCTCGGGATAAGATTAACTGCTAATCCTCCATCCAGCATAATTCGGCTGATGGGACACGCATGCAACTCACCGGTTACAAAGAGAGGCCAGTTATGGAACTTTTCACCCAACTGAAGATCGTCATCTGAGAAGGTGACAAACAAATAGTTATTTAGGATTGCAGAGTCCACTTTAATGGGTTCTACTTCAGTCTCATATACCTTGGGGTAGAAGAGAGCTTGGACGAGGGCCATGCGGTAGTCTCTCCAGAGCATAAGGGCGTCATAGACGCTGAGAAGGGCAGGAAGCTTCCTCAGGTGCCCAACCATGTCATACTTGACCTTGTCATCGTCAACCCTTTGAACTCCTAGACTCGCCATGGGTTTGGGTGGTATGGAAGGTTGTGGGGTAGGCTCAGGTGGTGGAAAGCTATTCTGGGGTATTAGTTGACTTTGTTGTACAACCGATATAGATTGGAGAGGTTGTATGGAATGGGTAAGCAATGGTTGCGCAACTGGATTTGGTGCCTATTGGCCAAGTAGTGCGGCCGAATCTAATGTGGATTTGTTAGATTGGGTACTAAGGGTATGTTTTGGCAGAGTGGAGGTTGATGAAGGTTGAGGATCTGAAGATGGCTTGGTGTATGGAACCAATGGTGGTCCTGGGTATTTGAGGAGTGGTGGTGGATTGGTTGGGGTATTTGGGTATGGGATGAGTGGCAAACCAGGATACTACAAGGGTCTTGGTTTCTGCATGAGCGGTTGTAACCTCCTGCTTGACCTTAGAGCGATTTTCTCAGTGTTGGTCATTGGTTTAGAGAGTTGCACAGCACCATATGACATGCTTCATGAGAGTGGAAGCTCTGCCTGCTCGACTCTCTTAGTAGTTGTTCAAAATTGGGCTCAAGAGGCCGTTGGGATTTCTCGAGCTTAGGGTTCCTGTGTTGCTCGATAAGCTTCTCAGTAATGGGAGGAGACTTCTTATTGACTCTAGAAACCAAGGCATCGGTGACTGTCAGGAACCCAGCGGCTTGGGCCACCATCTTTTTCAGCTGTTTTTTATGCCGCCTGCTAATGTTGCAGCTTTTTAGTTCTTGTCAAGAGCCTCAAAATCTGGGCATTCAAAAGTTAGACTTGCAAAAGACATGTTAGAAGAAGAAGAAGCAGAAGAATAAGAAGGGGAAGAAGGGAGAGAGCTTTTAGGGTCATCACTTGAGTTGGACCGAACCATGCAACTTTTAACGTCGTCACTAGACTTAGACATGCACAAGGGATCTTTAAGGTCTTTACCCTGCTTGGACGATTGAGGGGTGCTTTTAATGTCGTCACCCTTGTCGGACGTATTGGGAACCTGAGCAAAGGAATGCTTAGGAATTCCCTCTTCACCGGGTTGCAAGCCTTGGTCATCGGAAGCCACTGACTCGAGGAAGAAATCCCACAATGTCGTTAATGGAGGAATGGGATCGAGGAATTCTACCTCAGTTGGGGGCTAAAGGGTTCTCCTCCTTCGACGAGCAGTCCTCGATACTCATCTTCTCTTACGCCTTTCCTTGGCTGACATAGGCTCACCGGTTTCACGAAGCTTTGGAGCTTGCCTTGTTTGAGGAACCGCCTCCCTTCTCATGGATTTCATCCTACTCCGCCCTCAATAGATTTGCCATGATTGGGAAGTGGAGGGTTTGCCTGCACCGGAAAATCCAAGCAGTGCGCCGTCACAGGAGGTCTGCATCTGAGTGACCTCTTATGTTGGCGACTCAAGCTTGAGCATCATTTTCTAGGATGTGAGTGGTGAAGTACCCTCCTCACATTTTCTCTGTTACTAAGGCTTGGAAGGCGGAGCACATATTCAGATCATGGCCATGTATATGGTGGTACGGGCACCAGAGATGCTCTGTCCCTTGAGCAATGCATCTGGGCTGTCTCGATGGCCGGTTCATCAAGATAATCCTTTTACTTGTCTTCTTCTTGAACCCTCACCATGTGGGATGCCTCAGCTGCCCCAAATGCTTTCTTAAGACTGTCAAGCTGTATTTGCCCCTTTTGTATCAAGGCCTCAATGTGGCCTTTGAGAGTGAAGCACTCTTGAACAGGGTACCCCAACATTCTGTGATAGGCGCAGTAATTCCTGCCGGTGACAAGATCAGCTTCCTCTGGCTTTTTCATCTAAGGCAAGGTGAGCATTTGTTGTTCCAGCAACATCCAAAGTAGGGTCGGGACCCACTCTTTATCGAAGTTATAAACCTTGTTTCTCTTCTCTACCCAATAGTCCTTTCCAAAAAGGTTCGGAGGTGGAGGCACCTTATTGTAGGACTGGGGTTATTGCTGACTTGCCTGAGGTGTCCCTTGAGTATTTGTGGGATTCACCCTTTTGGAGAAATCCAGGGTTTGGGGTGAGGCCTTGGGATCAGATACGGTGACAGCGGCGCTGATCATCCCTCTGCTGATTGCCCCGAGAATTGGGGCAGGCATTACCAGAGTTTCAGTTGTTTCCCTCATTTGATGATTGTACTTGGGGCCCGCCATGATGCTTAAAGAGGCTTTCAATGCGGACTGCTTTAGAGATCAGATCCAATATAGAAAGTAGGGTTTGAAGACTCGACATGCAGGGAGATCTTCAGCTACATGTTTCATACACATGTCTGAACAACATCAATCTCAAGCATAGGGGTGGTCTGGTGCACTGCCAGATCTCTCCATCTTGAAATGAATTGATCGCCCGGCTCATCCGAGTGTTGGGTCATCGAGGGAAGCCGGGCATACCACTTGAATGCTGGCCCATCAAGAGTTTCAACAAACTGACTGAGGAGGAGTCTCCCATCAATATCTTTCTCTTTACATGCCAAAATAAAGTGAGCGATATGCTAGTGAGGGGAGCTCGTGCCGTTAAAGACAGGGAGTCTCCCCTTCTAGTAATTGGGGGGAAATGGGATATGTTCAATGTAGGAGGGATAGGGCTTGCGGTACAGGGCTGTATCTTGCACACTCGAGATATGCCTGCCCCGCAAGCTATGGTTGACCATGGTGTCGATGTCATCCTGTGAGACTTGATGAGGGGAAGAGTGACCATGAGAGCTGGGAGGAGACGGTTGCTTTGGTGCTTCCCCTGTCGGATGGGGAAGCCGTGGAGAATTGGCCTCATGGTGAGATGAATTCTCAAGGGGCCAGGCACTTTCCATCAATTTGAGCTTCTGCATTGCTCGGGCTATCATATTCTCAAGCCGAGTCAGACGATCTTCCTGCTCGTCATTGGATTGCTCGACGACCATCATGCTCACTCTCTCCTCGGGGAGGTCGGTCTCTTGCGCGATCAGGATCTTGCGTGCCCGTCGGACTGGGTGCAATAGGTCGGTCAGCAGGGGTTTGACATGCCTTAACTGAGCTCAAGCCTTGTATGCAGATCGGGTAAGGACTGGTTCGTGATGGTCACTGCAGGGGCTACAGTTTTGGGTCGTCTCCTACGATATTAACAATCATGTAGGATTCTGGCTTTCTCATCTCAAGCTCTGCTACTGCCTGTAGTGGAAGGTTCCCGGCCAGGGGATCCACAAATTTACTTGCTCCGAATGTGCTGGGTTTTTCCCTTGATATGATTCGCACTCCTTTGTCATGCTTGGCTCTCAAGTTCTGGTATACTTCCCTCCAGAACTGAGACCAGGACCATGATTGTGTAGGGTCAGCCTTCTTCAAGCATGTCAGAGTAGTCTCTATGAGGTGAGGCAGGGGATGCAGGCCAGGAACAGTAGTCAGTTTGGGCTTCTGTCTTGGCTTAGGGAGAGATGGAGCATGGAGGACCTCATCACCAGAGGGAGTCTTGCCCCGAGCTCTTTTGTGAGCTCCAAAGGCAAGATGGGTCTGAAGAGGGGACTGCAAGAGGGTACTCTTGGGGAAGACCTTCGAGTACTAGGTCTCGAGTGGTTCGATAGAAGGAGAAGGGATGAACGGGGAAGGAGACGACAACCAATGACCTTTCGGTCAGGAGCTCGACGCAGTCTATGGGGTTGGTGCGTGTACGCCCCTCGAAGAAGGATTCTGGGTGACTTGGGTGTCTATCTGGGCTAGAGTAGCAGGTCTGACCTTAGGAGGTCGAGTATTATGAGCATGTGTGCGTGAGGGAATGACCTTACAACCACCTCTCACGGAGTGCACGGATATGTGCAGAAAGGGACAACGAGGGGGTCGTCTCTCGTGTGCTCGAGTAGGCACAGCAACAGGGCTGCCCCGAGCGGTGCAATGCTTATGCCAAAGGTGTACAGGGCCGGGTCCAAGCAGACCCGAACCCTAACAGTGGTTCAAGGCAGCCTGAGGGTTGCCTCGAGGTGTGGCTCGAGTGGATGTTCCACAAGCGTTGGTGAGTGTGTGGGAGGTGATGGCCTTAGAGCCTCCTCCTCGGTGTGTTGAGCCTCTTGTTACAAGGGCCCGATGCGATAGAGAGTAGAGGGTGGCCTTACTGCAACCCGCAGGTGCAATGGCCGATGGACTGGCAGTTGCAAGAAAGGAAGTGACGGCATTTCGGCTGCCCGAGCATTGGGACTAGCAAATAACTTACCGGTAACAATATGCATGCGGTGTGTGGTGGCTACTGCACCACCCATGCAAGGTGCATTGGTGGATGGTCCACCAATAAGGAGTTAGGGACTTTTAGGTCCCTTCTCACACCAATCCAGGTGAGGACCTGGGAGTGTGACACCGAGTCAACACTCAGAATGAAGGTTGGGAACGAGGTTCGTGGAACCTGTTCCATAGTGAGACTCACGAGTGCGACGATTAGAAAATCCTCGACTAGGATAAAGGGGTTGAACAACCCCGATGACATGTGTGTGTGTTAGTGAACAGGAATGAAAAGAAAGGAAGGTCAAGCAAGAACGATCTGATAATGGGGTAGTGTGTCCCTAGTGGAGTCACCAAGCTGGTTAGGTTCCTTGATCTTGCCCTCCTGGTCGGGATGACCTGGTGGCGTGTCTCCGGGTTCACGTCGAGCCCGGGACCAGAGACTGCTCTCTCAAGAATCGTATAAAGAAGACGCGGGCAGGAATACCAACCAGTGAGAGAGGAATTCGGTCGTGAGGCAAGACTTACCTCACATGGGTCCATGACACGCTTGTGTTGCTCGCGTGGGCACCCTCTTAGAACACGAGGAATGCCTCTTGCCTGTGGCCGGTTCGAAATCGCCTCCCTTGACCCGTTTCTTCCTTTCTGCATCCACACAGACACATTATAAGTACAAACAAGTGGGTCAAACCTTATCTTTGGGTGAATACATATAAGTGTGCACATTCCAAGGGAAAACGAGCAATAATGCCATTGAGATTGTGTCAATTGGACAGCCTTTCGACTTCTTTTTAATGGGGGACTCAGACAGCATTCCTTAAATAGAGAATGAGAGAAAAGGGGTGAGATGGAGAGAATGAGAGAGGGAAGGAAAGAAATAAGAGACGGAAAAAGAAGAGAATTTTCATGACCCTGCGCCCTACCATCCTACCGTACTAGCCAAAGGGCAACAGGGTATGGGACGGTGACCAAAGGGAGCGAATGCCACTCAGGTGAGAGTGCACTCAACGCTTTATAACAAATAATCAAAGCAAATCACGAAAGAAAATAGAACTCCAAACACAAAACAACCACCAAAAAGCTGGACAAATTAATTCCAAACCATAATTAAAAGCTCCAAGGTATTACAAATGTGTCCAAGGCTTCAAAGGCCCAATAACATTTACATGCCATCAAAACAAAACTACCATATGGCCAAACTGTCATTTAATATATACAATTGAACATACAAAAAATTTCACAAAAGCACGGAGCTCCAATCGCCAGCTACGAACACCAACTCGCCCCGTCCTCCACCTGCGTGCCCATATAAATTTTGGGGGGCCGCGACCCTCCCAAATTTCCATCACACCCTAACTCCCTTTCTATCATGGGAGTTAGGGAAAGATCACAATAGCCAGCACCACTTTCTTATCATATCACCTCATTGTCATGCAATATGCTCAAAGCATGCTAAGAGATCATACGTCACATCATGGTCATGTAATACGCTCAAAGCCTGCCAATAAAATCACATATCACATCATGGTCATGCAATACGCTTAAAGCATGTCAATAAATAACATTTCACATCATGTTCATGCCATACGCTCAAAACATGCCAATAAATCACATAGCATATCATGGTCATGCAATATGCTCAAAGCATGCCAATAAATCACATATCACATACCTGACCACACAAGTCTTATCACATATCACATATCACATATCACATGACTAACTATACAAGTCCTATCACATATCGCATAACTTGCCACACAGGTCTTCTCACATATCACAAATCACATAATTGACCACACAGGTCTTATCATATATCGCATATCATATAACTAACCACACAGGTCCTATCACATATTACATATCACATAACTTGTCTCAAAAAACATGCACACATGTCACAACGGACCATGTATCATGATCATGTACACATATCATAATAGAGCATATCTCATTATCATGCTTTCCTATCACAACAGAGCATTCTTTCATTTCATAACAGAGCATGCCTTATTGTCATGTATTCATTTCATATCTGAGCATGTATTACTATATGCATTCATATCATCACTAAGCACGTCTTACTGCATGCATTCAAATTATAGCAGAGCACGCTTCCATATTATAACATAGTACACTTTATTATCATAACAGGGCATGTATTCATATTCAAAATAGAGCAGGCATTCGTGTTCATAACAAAGCATGCATTCATAATATAACATACATTTCTCATTAGCAACAGATTTCCATGCTCGCTTAAAACATCAGCGTGCCATGCATAAAATCATATTACCATGCTTATTAGTTTGAAAGACATTATCATGTCGTATAATGCATATAAACCGACCCCCGGGCTCATTAGCACAAAAGATTTCATCATATCATCATACCATTTTTCTGGTTTTTCTACAGTGAACAGGATCCACCTTTAAAGGCATATCATGGGATTCAAAAATAATTTGGACCCGGGATCACTTTTATAACAATATAGACTCATTAAAACACAACTTTTGATTGGGGAATGGCCCTTAAATAATGGCCTAAAGCTTGCCAAACTGTTGGTGATCTTGAGTGAAACTTTTGGCCTTACACAGCAAAAAATACATGATGATATCTTAATAGAAAATCAGGCCTAACTTTCAAACCACTGGGAATTTGATCATAATTCTCAAGCAATTTTCAAAGTAGATTCATACATATTTCATTTAAAAGTGTTTTGAGCTCGTTCTAACATATTTTGGTCAGTTAACAATGCAATACAAAAACATACAGAGTTCCTGGAAATTCATTTCACCCTTATGGCATACTTCAGAAATTGACTGAAAATTTTCAAACCAAAAGAGGTATTCACATAAGGTCTTTTCCATATTAAAATGGACTCCACAGGATACTTTTCCACAAAATTTTGTGATCAACAGAGGTCCTTTTGATGCTCGATCGAGCACACAAATGGAAGTCACAGTTCTAGAAAATTCTTGTTTTCACAGGAGAAAATCCAGTATGACATTCCCATAAAAAAAAGAGCATAACTTCCAATCCACATGAAATTTTATCATGGTTACAAAAACATTTTTTAAATAGACTCATTTATCTTTCATTTAGAAGTAGTTTGACCTCATATTAATATATTTTGGTTAGTGAACAGTCCCACACAAAAACATATACAGTCTATAAAAATTCATTTCACTATTCTGGCATACCTCATAAAATAGCTAATAACTTTCAACCCATGATAGGTATTAGCAAGAGGTCTTTTTCAATTTCAAAATTTCAAGATTAACAAAAACATTTTCAATGTTCAAACAATTACACAAAAGGGAGTCACAGTTCTAAAAAAACAGAGAACATATAACAAGATTTCATATTCACAATCCCATCCATTTTCACTATCACATCCATATTCACAATCACATCCCTATCCACAATTACATCCATATTCATACTTGAAATTTCACACTTTGATAAGCTAAAGAAACAGGCATCAATAAAAAAATATGAAAACATGGAATCAAGATCCACTTACAGCACTAAGTGAGATTCCCAAGTGCACCACGCACGTTTCTCTTCAAAGTATCAAGCTCCAAGGATGGCTAAAGCTTGGGGCTCTAAGATGGAGTGGGAGGACGTGGGTGAGAGAGACAGTAAACCACTTGGAGGGGGGTATAAAGGTGGGTTTAAATAAGCATAGAGAGGGGGCAGCAGCAACCAACAGACAAGTGGCAATCAAAGGGGGCATGCAAGTGCCACATGGCACACAAGAGGCATGCAACAATGATGAGAGAGAGAGAGAGAGAAAGATCCCCTGGACTATCGCACGCTCGGCAGCGTCGCACATGGCAGCAGCACACACGGCAACATTGTGCCCAGCGGCAATGTGCATGGTCTCATCGCTCACTGCCCCAACACGCACGACGGCAACGTGCACTGTGGCAACGCACACGGCAACATCGCGCATGACGGCAGCACCAAATCACCCGTGTCGACGACTCGTCAGTGCACCACCATGCCCAAAAAATCGTGGTCCTTACAAGAATAAAGAGAGAAAAGAGAAATGAAGACTAGTTCGGCTTTCACCTAGTTCTTCAGCAAGAGAGGAAAAATAGAGAGAGAAAAGAGAAATGAAGGCTACTTTGAATTTTACCTAGCTCTTCAAAGAGAGAGAAAAGTGAGTAGAGAGGAAAAGGAGAGAAGAAGAGAAGAGAAGAAAGAGAGAATGAGAGAGAGAAAAGAGAGAGGAAGGCTAGTTTGGTTTTCATCTAGCTCTTCAGAGAGAGAGAGAAGAAACGATAAGGAAAATGGGAGAAAAGAGAGAGAAAAAAGAGAAAAGAATGAGAAACAAAGAGGGTGAAGGTTAGCTTGCCTTTCGATAATCTTCCAAAAGGGGAGAAGAGAGATGGTGAAATAAGAGAGAGAGAGAGAGAGAACAGAAGGAAAAGAGAGAAGAGAGAAGAAGAGAAGAGAGTGGAAGAGAGAGAAAGAGAATAAATGACTAAAAGAGAAGAGGTGAGAGAATTTGGGACGGCAGCAAAGCCTACCGTCCCAATAATAAGAGAGAAGAATGGGAGAGTCAGAGTTTGGGACGGTAGCATTGTCTGTCGTCCCAGTGAGATGAGAAGAGTTGGGGATGGTGGATAGACCCTGCCATCCCAAGGGGAAGGAAGAGAGAGAAGAGAGTTTGGGACGGTGGGTTGACCCTACCATCCGATAGGGAATGAGAGAGAAGAGAGTTTGGGACGGCGAGTAAGACTGTCGTCCCAGTGAGATCAGAAAAGAAGAAGAAAGAAAAGGAGAAAGAGTTTGGGACAGCGGGTAAGATTGTCATCCCAAAGGGGAGGAAGAAAGAAGAGAGATGACAGAGACGGCGGCTGAGCCCGCCACTTGGGAAAGGGCTCGGTCTGCCACCTCAGTCAGTGAGAAAAGGCAAGAGAGAGAGAAGAGAGATGACAGAGACGGCTGCTGAGCCCGCCACTTGGGAAAGGGCTCGGAAAGCTGTCCCAGTTCATAAAGAGAGAGAAAGATAGGGCGACAGCTAAGCCCGCCACTCGGGAAAGGGATCAGGCTTCCATCTCAATCAAGAGAGAGAAGGTAAGAGAGAGAAGAAAGAAAAATAAGGACGGCAGCAGAACTCGCCACTCAGGAAAGGGCTCTGGCTGCCATCTCTATCAAGAGAGAGAAGGCAAGATAGAGAAGGGGAGAGAAAGCAAAGAAGAAGAAAGAGAAATGAAAGAAGAAGAAGAGAGGAGAGAGAAAGAGAGAAGAAAGAGAAAAAGAAAGAAGAAGAAGAAGAAGAGAGGAGAGAGAAAGAGAAAGAAGAGAGAGAAATAGGAGAGAGAGAGAGAGTTTGGGACAGTAGCAAACACTGCCGTCTCATGGAAGTGAGAGAAAGGAGAGGAGAGAGGAAGAGAAGAGAGAGAAAGAGGGGAGGAGAGAGAAAGAGGGGAGGAGAGGCCAGATTACCTCAATGGGGCCTAGGGTTACCAACCAAAGTTTTCTCTCTCCAAAGAAAGCAAAATGTGACCCCAAACTTGAAGATAAGCCAAAAGTTTTCAATTGATCAAGGGGGTCCTTTACATGTTCTCATCATGTGTACTTATAGAATTTCAATCCAAACATGGGTGGATGCCCAATACTTGACCTAATTGACTAAAAATAGCATTTAAATAAATTAACTAAAAATAAGAAAATAGGGGCAAAATGACGATTTTGCTCATTGCCCACAATTCTTGAAATTCCAATTCAGTCTTTGTCATGGCCATGCAACTCTTGCGAACTTTCGTGGCCCATTCATGGTCTTTCTGGCCTCTATCCGGCCAAAATATTACTGCTTTCTTGATCGGCTCAAGGAGACGGTCGTTTTGATACCCATTTCGTGTCATGGATCAGGTTTTTCAGCCACGATCTCAGAGTGTCAAAATTACGAGAAACGTACGATCTTTGATTCAAGATCACGCTCGTTTCTCGTTGTTTTCCACGATTTCTTCGTGGTATTTTGACGAGCATGTCATCATGAACATTTGGCAACAAACGTGGCTCGATTTGGTGCCCGAATGACCGTTTCCAAATTAGGTATTTGGCCGAAATTTGGTTTCTGATGGCTGGAAAGTGCAGCAAATTTATCCTTATCGCGTGGAGAATTTGACCGTCCATCACATGTGAGGTTCAACTCAAACGAAGCCTCTGAACTCGTGCTTGTAACTGGTCTGGTTTCAGCCCGATCCGACGTGCGAGTGTCGTGATGTGGCCGCTTGATCAAGGTGCCCACTTGCTAGAAATTCTGCAACCTTGCTTCAAATCGAAATCTTCTCTTTAAGTTTTCTCTCGGCTCGGGCCACACCGTTGGACGTGTCATATATCAAAATCGATCGGGCCAACAAGACGAACATCCTCCCAAATTTTGGGCTTATTCCGAACAGGACGAGGAAGATACTAGTGTCTAAAGTTGAGCTCGAAATCAAAAAATTCAATTTCCATTAATGGAAACTGGTTCACTGAGGGTGCATCGTAATAGTATGTGACCTACCCATTTTGGGTAATTTAGCCATAACGTGGTCTAGAGACGTCCGATCAAGCTGAAACTTGGTCCCTAGAGGCTTACGAACATTACGGATCCAATGATGATAGTCCCCATGATTGTTCGACAATCTGGTAATAAGGCTATAGTTATAAGGTCTATTTTCAGTGCGCTAAAGGCTGAATTTCGGAAACTATTTTTGCATTTACACTACCTTAAACTCATCGGATCGAGACGAAACTTGGCAGGTGTTCTTAGGAGACCCATAGCCACATTTCTGAGCATTCTTATGCCATTTTGATATTGCCAAAAAATTTCACTTTGGATCAGGGATCATTGACCTACGGCTCCCGTAGTCTACAGGCATTTTGGTACCTGTGGATCTAGGTCACGAATTGCTCTCTCTTTATTTGCATCGAAGATACAAGTGTTGAAAAATACCCTCAAACAATCATATGTATATGTTGTGTGATGGTTCAATGATGAGTTTGGTCCTCATCTCTAGAGGTCAATCATCACACACAAGAGTCACACAGTCTCTTGGCTCACTCATCTAGGCAATCCAACTTTATTAAAGGATGACCCATAAAACCCTCATTGATTTATTTTGATGCCAAAAAATCAGGGGTTTTCCAACTCGATTGGGCTAACACGACAAACCAAGTCTTAGTATTGACAAATAGCATTTGCCAGTCATGATCCACAAAAAATCACACTCCCACTAAGTTTATATTCTACTATATAAAATGTTGTATATAAGCTCTCATAACGCCTTTAATTGCGACAGAGACCCAATATAAGCACTATGCGTACTTTTTTTTGTGTGTGTTGATGGCTACAAAAACACCATGTGTATTTTATTTTTGTGAGTCAAGAATCCCTACTCGAGCTTCGCTAGCGTGTGTGGCATGTGTCTCACAATCGATTTTCGTCTCTCGATGATAACTTAGAAAGTGAGGAAAGAAAAGCCAAAAAGATATTATTATACTTCCACGGGAGTATATTATACATGTACTCCCTCGAATAAAACCCCAATGAATTAATTTTAAGACCTCAAATTTTGGGGTGTAACCTCTCTATAACCATAAATTATTTTAAGACCTCAAATTTTGGGTCTACCCTCTCTATAACCCATAAATTAACATCAATAATATATATATATATATATATATATATATAAAAGAAATTCTAAATTTAACCTTCTATGCCCTTGAAATGCGGGCCTATTAATAAATCTATTTTTTAGATGATTTTTTTACTTAATTTTTAAAGACATATAATCTCTAACATGGAGATCATGAATATTAAAAGATAAACAAATTTAAAAAACCAAAAATAATAATTCTAATTAGCAAACATTTGGACCGTTGTTTTCATTGTTTTTGTGAACACCTACTTGCATCCATCTTTAAGATGGATGCTTTATACTTTCTGGACCGCATATGAAGTCATGCGATCCAGCCAGTACTAAACAATTTTGCAAGATATAATGCCTCAATATTGAATAGAGACCCTGTAGTGGGGGAGATCTAAGTGGTAGAAAATGTAAAATTTAAAAAATTCTAAATTTAAAAAAAAAAAAAAATTTTCGTGAATAATAATCAAGTGATATTGATGTGATTTTCACAATTTCAGGTTAAAAAAAGTCTTCCCAAATACGTCTTCTTACAGAGGAGTAGTGTACAATATGCTCCTCCGCGCCGAAAAAAAACGTATGTGGCGGTGAAGTTTCCCTTTGTCGGTGGACCACGTTTGGTGCCATCCCAAAATGGTTCGCATTTTTTTATAAGCGCATCATGCGTTGATAATATTTTAGCTTGCCATTAGTGCTGACGCAAGCCTATTTGACGCGTGTCACGCTTAACCCATGAATAGCCATGGTGCTATAAACTGTTTTGACAGTCCAAAACTCTCAAAATCAAGTACAATCCTGACCGTCCGTCTTTTCCTTATTCTCATGATCAATTAGTGATCGTGAACTTCTTCGAAAGAAGGGCCTAAACCTTTACACTGAAGTTTCATGGCTCCTGCTACCTCCTTCCTCGAAGCCATTTCAAACCATGAATTCATCGAACTCTTTTGCCTTTTACTCCATTGTCATTTGATCCATTCAATCACATTCCTCTCTTTCTCTCTAAGAAAACCGGATCTTCCTGAAAGAATGGCGGAGAGAGGTATGGAGTTTGAGGATTTCTTGCCTGTAATGGCAGAAAAAATGGGAGAAGAGGAGTTCATGGTGGAGCTGTGCAAAGGATTCCAGGTTCTTATGGACAAAAGCAAGGGTCTCATTACATTTAAGAGCTTGAAGAGGAATTCTGGTATTTTAGGATTGCAAGGTTTGAGCGATGAGGAGGTGATGGAGATGGTGAGAGAAGGTGATTTGGATAGAGATGGTGGGCTTAATCAAATGGAGTTTTGCATACTCATGTTCAGATTAAGCCCTGCTCTCATGGAAGGGGGCCAGAAATGGCTTGGTGAAGCACTAGTTCAAGAGCTGCACGAGATTGTAGATTATTAGGTTTTTTTATTGTGTAATTAATACAGTTGGGTTTCTTCTTGAAGTCCCTCTCTCTCTAAAAAATACGTCTTGCCTCTAATATTGGATAATCAATCCCAGATAAAGTTGAGGTTTTTTAGTAGTTTTAATCGTCTCTCTCGGTTTATTTTTCACTGAGGTTTGATCCGAAAATTAGTGAATCCGATAATTTTTAGAGAGAGAAAGGGGAATTGCTATCAAACCCTATAATATTTCAGCTTGATCTAGCTTCTCTGTATATGGTGTATTTTTTTTATATGTATTTAAGTAGGTTTGATATGGTGTATTTTTTTTATATGTATGTATCCGATTTTTTATTCCGATTTTTTGAGCCTAGTATGATATATTGGCGATATTTTTACATTAAATATTTTTGCAGATCCATTTTTTTTATCCGATTTTTTCATCTGAATTTTTAAAATAAAAATGAATTTTATTCGATTTTAAAGTAAACTGATTTATTGAAAGTCCCTGACTTACTAACTATAACCCAAACCGACCAGTCGGTTGCCAAATATTTGAACCAGTTACGAAAATTAACATGGGAAGCCTCAACGATTTTCAAACTATAAAATAATCGCAACTTCGTATTGGTAAAATCCCATGGAAACCTTGTTCTAAAAAACATTAAATTAGATAAGGCTTCGGTGGATTAACTTTTCTTCGGGGGCAGTTTGTATAAGGCGCCAACCTCAAACGATCAAAGCAAGAAGCCACCTTCAAATGGTGCGCTAAAAGATGCACTTTCAGTATCTTTAACTTCGGTGATGATCAGAAAATCCATTTTTGAGGTACTCTTTAATGCTCCGAAGTAAATCTATAAATATATGGAAATCTTGAAAATAGTTGGTCGAGATAATGATTTACAAGATGGACTATTTTCCATGCTCAAAGTCTTTCATCCTTCATATATGTGCATCTTGAATTTATATGATCAATTGGAAGGTTTTTTGGTACGAAAAAGACCTTTTCTAATAGATTTTTTTAGCGCATATTACTTATCTAGTATAAAGTTGATACTTCATATAAACTTTTTCTTTTTCGTTTAACCAAAACAAATTGCAAAAGAGAAAAAAAATTAAATGTTAAGTGAATTTCCTTAGAAGAAAGTCACATGCTAAATTTCTACAGTGGTAAAAGTACCACCAAACACGCCCAATTTGAGGGGGAAAAGTATAGCATGAGATGGCAGTTGCAACTTCAGGTAGGAAATGAAGGAAAGAATGTACGATTGCAATAACACATTTGAGGAGACGCACTCTCCCACTATCACCATCCAACTTATGCGTACTCATGACCTTGATTTTACCGTGGTCATGAGGATCACGCCATATTTTTGTCAATGGAATACTTTTGTATGCTAGTGATAGAAAGAGAAATGAAAGTGTACATTAGTATTTAAAAATTCTCCGACTCAGATTCGGAATTGTTAGTGATGACGATTCTCAGTTAGAATAGACGATTCAATTAATTTATGTATGTAATATGTGTGCTAGACAACTAGCCTCCAATGGCTCAATTGGCTTGCGCATGCAGGTACACTACAAAAGAATTTGGGACTTGAATTGTTGCATTTTTATTATAAAAAATACTAAGTGTTATTTTAAAATAATATACATTTTAAATCATAGTGTTTTGAAAAGTGTTGTATTATTGGTAATGAATGGTGTGTTTCTTTTCATTCCTATTTTTTTTAGTATGGGTGCTTAATTTCAATTTTTATACTAATCGTATCCATATCTCTTTATCTGTCTATTTATCTATCCACACTATTAAACCACAAGTAAGAGTGGACGCATATTGTAAGAATAAGCAATAATTAAGAGGTTGATATATGTCACAAGAGAAACCTATCTCTAGAGACGATAAGGGGCACGTGACCTTTAAAGGGAAAAGCTTATAGCATGAGGTAGGATGTCTTTATTCACCAAAAAAAAAAATGCAGATTACCTTTTTTATTTTTCAAAAATAGTAAATCCTATGTTTTCTTGATAGAGATATTTTAGTATAGTAAAATGAAAATCAATGTACATTAAAATATTTTAGGAGAGAAGAATATCATGTATGGAATATATACTTTTAAATATACGAAAGTGAAATAAATATGATCTATTGTATTTTAAGCTAATTTTATCATATATGTCATTCTTAAATTAAAGTATCACATTATAAGTAAAATATAACCGATGAAATACATTTGACTAATGAAATTATTATTTACAATTATTTTGCAACAAATATCTATTCTGATAAATATTTAAATATTATAATTATATACTCGAATAATCAAGCTTAAATAATAATTATCATATAAATTATATAATCATATATTAATATCATTATTACAGTAACAGCATAATAATATAACATAAAATATTAGTGCTAATATAATAGAATAATTATAAAATATTAAAAAATATAAAATTTTGATATAAAATGATATTAATACTTTAAGATATGGAAAAAATTTATATAAGGTTGGAACCTTAAATTGTAGAACTAAAGATGCACCTCAAATATCCATAAAAAAAGATTGTTTGGATGTTAGAAAATCTTTTAATTGATCTTCTCAACATCGAGATGTATGAATATGAAAAGGAAAAAAGATTTCCAGTTCGTAAAATAGTGTATCTTTCAACACATTATCTGGACTGTCCATTTTCAAGATTTTCATGTGTTTATAGATCTACTTGATTTGAAACATTTTTAGAGTTTAAAATTTCATCATTAGGGATGAAAATAGATTCTCAAACCATTGTAAGAATATTTTATAGAACAAATTTTATGTACAGCCGAGGCTCTAAAAAATCAAATTAGAGCCCACCTCAAAACATTTATTAGAAGATGTTGTTTTGATGAACAAATATCCTCAGATTGATCATCTCGACATCAAAATGTATGGATATGAGAAAAAAATGGATTTCAAGTCTTGAAAATAGTGTATCTTGTAGCGCATTTTTGAACCGTCAACTTTAAAGATTTTCAAGTTTCATAGATCTGCTCGATCTACACTATTTTTTAAGTTCTAAATTTTATAATTAAAAATGAAAATATATTTTAAGGCTATCACAAATATTTCCAGTATGGAAACCACAATTCTCGATACTATTTGAATGTGTGTTTTACGTTGATGTGTGTTTTACTTTGATTGTTTAGAGCCTCGACTCTATACAAACCGCACCCTTTTTTATATCAAAATAATATTTATGATAAAATTTAGATGTACGCCTTAATTGTACTGTTTAAGCCAGTAGTTTAAAAATCACCAAGTTAGCAAGGATGCGGGCGATTCGACATGGGAATCGGTCACCCCAAAAATCACCAAGTTAGCACGGACGCGGGCGATTCGACATGGGAATCGGTCACCTCGTGTCGATTCTAGCTCAAAACAGGAAACCGCCCATGTTTAGAAAGGAATCGGGGAGTCAGGCGATTTTGACGTATGGGGTAATTACGACATTGTACAAGTATGGCCACTTGTGCCTCTGTCTGCCGCATGCTTGATCATGCTTTTTAAGCACATGATGAAACACGGTATTGAGGAGGGTTTTATTGACATAAAACTTCTCTTATTTTTTGGATGTGGGATTTTAGAATGGTACTTAGGCTTGAAAAGGTAATACAATATAGCCTTTTATTATAAAAGGTAAGACAACAAGTGGCGCTGTGGTGTACTTGGTAATCACGTTCATCTTGTACACAATATATATATATATATATATATATATATATATATATATATATATATATATATATATATATATATATATATATATATATATATATATATATATATATATATATATATATATATATATATATATATATATATGAAGGTACATGTTGTAAGCTTGGAAATAGTGCATCTTGTAACGCATTTTTTAACCGTTCTCAAGTTTTCATTGATCTGCTCAACCTACACTATTTTTTAAGCTCTAAATTTATAATTAAAAATGAAAATATATTTTAAGGCTATCACAAATATTTCCAGTATGGAAACCATATTTCTCGATTCTATTTGAAGGTATATTTTACTTTGATTGTTTAGAGCCTCGGCTCTATACAAACCTCACACGGCATTGTACAAGTATGACCATGTGTGCCTCTATCAACCGCATGCTTGAACATGCTTTTCATGCACACCATGAAACACGGTATTGAGGAGGGTTTTATTGATGTAAAACTTCGCTTATTTTTTAGATGTGGGATTCGAGAATTGTACTTAAGCTTGAAAAGGTAATACAATATAGCCTTTTATTATAAAAGGTAAGATAACAAGTGGCCTTGTGGTGTAGTTGGTTATCACATTCATCTTGGACACAATATATATATATATATATATATATATATATATATATATATATATATATATATATATATATATATATATATATATATATATATATATATGAATGAAGGTGTAACTTGTAAGCTTGGAAATAGTGCATCTTGTAGCGCATTTTTGAACTGTTAATTTTCAAGTTTTCTTTGATCTGCTCAATCTACACTATTTTTTAAGTTTTAAATTTTATAATTAAAAATAAAAATATATTTTAAGGCTATCACAAATATTTCCAGTATGAAAACCACATTTCTCGATACTAGTTGAAGGTGTGTTTTACTTTGATTGTTTAGAGCATCGGTTCTATACAAACCGCACCCTTTTTAAATCAAAATAATATTTTCTCGATACTATTTGAAGGTGCATTTTACTTTGATTGTCTAAAGCCTTGACTCTATATAAACCGCACCCTTATTTATATCAAAATAATATTTATGATAAAATTTAGAGGTACGCCTTAATTGTATTGTTTAAGCCAGTGATTTAAAAATCGTCGAGTTAGCACAGACTTGGGCGATTTGATACGGGAATTGGTCACCCCGTGTCGACTCTAACTTGTTTAAGCCAATGGTTTAAAAATCGCCGAATTAGCACAGACTTGGGCGATTCGATACGAGAATCAGTCACCCCCAGTGATTTAAAAATCACCGAGTTAGCACGAACTAGGGCGATTCGATACGAGAATCAGTCCCCCGTGTCGATTCCAGCTCAAAACAACAACCGAGTTAGCACGGACTCGGGCGACTCGATATGAGAATCAGTCACCCCGTGTCATTCCAGCTCAAAACAACCGCCGAGTTAGCCCTAACTCAGGCGATTCGATACGAGAATCAGTCACCCCGTTGATTCCAGCTCAAAACAACCATCGAGTTAGCACAAACTCGGGCGATTCGATACGAGAATCAGTCACCTCGTCAATTCGAGCACAACCGCCCGTGTTTAGACAGGAACTAGGCGACTCGGGCGATTTTGACATACGGGGTAATTACGGCATTGTACAAGTATGGCCACGTGTGCTCTGACAACCGCATGCTTAATTATGCTTTTCAAGCACACGATGAGACATAGTATTGAGGAGAGTTTTATTGACGTAAAACTTCTCTTATTTTTTAAATGTGGGATTTGAAAATGGTAATTAGGCTTGAAAAGATAATACAACATAGCTTTTTATTATAAAAAGTAAGACAACAAGTGGCGTTGTGGTGTAGTTGGTTATCACGTTCGTCTTATACACAAAAATAACATAAAAGTTACCTTATCGTCAAAAAAAAAAAGGTAATACAACAAGTATTTATTGTCAAAAAAATAAATAAAAGGTAATACAACAAGTATAAAAAAAAAAGTTACCTTATTACCAAAAAATAAATAAAAGGTAATACCACAAGTATTTATTATCAAAAAATAAATAAAAGGTAATGCAATAAGTATCATGCTTTTCAAGCACACATTTGAACTGCGATTATCATAAGCTTAAATTAGATATGTGAAGGTAATACAATATAGGCTTGAAATATGTTAGCTCTTTTTTTCTCTCTCATATATGAATGTGTATTGTTAATTATTTTTTTACTTAGGAATAAATGGTCTAATTATATTTATATTTTTAAAACATGCGGTCATTAACATAAATTAAGGAATATTAATTAAAAGATAGGTTTCATACAATGAAGCCATTTGAAATCTCTCTCTCTTTCTACTATTAATCTCTTCCACTAAATTTATTCTAGAAACCTAAAAAATTAGATTTTTGAAAAATAGAAGTGTTATTTCAAAAATTTGTATGCATTCTAATAATTTTTACATTGACAACCAAATCTTGTATTTTATTTATTAATTTATTTGCATAAAATTACGTAATGTAATATTTTTTCTTATACTTATCAATAATATATTTTAAATTAGATGATATTTTGGATTTGTTATTATTTGTATAGTAAAATAATTATAAAATGTAAACCAACAATTTCAATTTCAGTATATAATATTATAGTTAGTTAGATTGTAATAATTTGGGATTTTTTTAGTGGATTAGGGTTTTCGAGATTTTAGTGGCCATTTTTTCATGGATTTTATTTATTTTTTATTGTAGTCCATGAATGATTATATATTTTATCCATGATAATTCCATGATTTTTCTTTTGTGTGATGTAAATGTAATGGTTAACATAAATTCATCACGAGAAAGAACATCTCAATATTCGCATATTGATAAAAAAAAATAAAAATTAATAATATAATACTTCATTTCTTATTAGATTCCTAAAAAACAATATTTATAATGATTTATCTAGATTTTTTATTACTGAATCCAACTGATTCGGTCGATTCTCGATCCAAACCGCCGATTCACCGATCCGAACCTCTGGTTTAAGATACACCTTAATTGGATTGTTTAGACGCCTACAAATTTTAGTCAACATATCATAAAAATATTAAAAGAAAAAGTAAAATAAATTGTGATCATTTATTTTTACATTTTTATTTTTAACCTTGACTTTTGTCGTGTACTTCTGCACGTGTCCACATCTTTTCCCCTCTTTATCCCAGCCGACCTTTATAACCAGAAAGCGAAAGAATGGACCGGCAAATCTGAATCCCAAATAACTTAGTCCCCAAGAAAAGTACACTATTAGCAAAAAAAAAAAGAGGGCCCAAGACTCACACTAGTTTTGTGCGGTCTCCTTACAAAATATATGTTAATGATGTATTTTCAATATAAAATTTTAAAGTTTAATAATCTCAACCATGACAAAGATTTAAAATTTAAAATTTTTATTTAAAAAAAATAAAAATCTTATTTTTTGAATTCCGTTCTTCACCTTCTATTTTAACTTTTAGCGGTTGTAACATTTTTTGACATCTATATTAGAGATGGACATCAGATAGACAAGGGACCGCACGATAATAGATGAATCGGCTGACTCACCAAAACCATATCCTAAAAAAATAGAAAATTATTTCATAAGGGTTGGACCGCATTTTTACTTTATGCGGTCTAGAGGTATAAAACATCAATACTAAAGATGGATGCAAATAGATAGTCCATCTTAAAACAAGTGTAATTAACAGTCGAAATGTTATCTTAATATAATTATTATTTTAATTTTAAATTTTTTATTTTTTATTCTCATATTCATAATCTCCATGTTAAAGATGATATATTCTCTAAAAATGAGGATCAAATTATAGTTCTAATATAAATTTATTGTCCATCCCGCATTTCTACAATAAGCGGGTAGGAGGCATGTCCTGGAAAGAAAGGAATTTTATGATGTCAATTTCAGGGGCGTCGTCTATTTTGATGACAAGCCACGGTATACACACATCTTCTCGGAAGGTGAGTGAGCAAACCAGCATCACACTGGCATCCACCACAATAAAATCAATGGCCTGGCCTGGCCTCTAATCTCTGCCTGGTTGTCATTAAACACCAACCCTCTTTCCTCGAACCCCTTTCCGAACCTTCTCTCTCACTCTTCATTTTAAGCCCTGTCTATATATAATGGCGCGCGCCCCCTGCCCCATCATATTCACAACCGCTATCCCCTCTCTCTCTCTCTCTCTAACTCTTACGTATAAAAGTAAAATCTTTGAAGCAATGGCAGGAGGGGTTCTGGAATTCGAGGATTTCTTCCCAATAATGGCTGATAAATTGGGGGAAGAGAAGTTCATGGTGGAGCTTTGCAACGGGTTTAGGCTCTTGATGGATGAAAGCAAGGGCCTGATCACTTTTGAGAGCTTGAAAAGAAACGCTTGCTTTTTGGGCTTGGAGTGCTTGAGCGATGAGGAGATGATGGAGATGGTTAGAGAAGGGGATTCAGATGGCGATGGTGGGCTTAATCAGATGGAGTTTTGTGTGCTGATGGTTAGATTAAGCCCTGCTTTAATGGAGGGCGGCCAGAGATGGCTTGAAGAAGCTTTGTTCCAAGAGTTGGAGGAATTTGTGAGGTAGACTACTTGATGAAAGTTTTTTATTGGGGAAATCCAAATCCTTGTTCTTTGTATTGAAATCAAAGAAGAAATACGAACGCTAATTCCATTGATTAATCTTGAATTGTTTATCTCATTTTCTTTTTTTAGTTTTTCAGTGTGTACAATGTAACAACTGCTCGATTTAACCTTGATTTCCCTATTTAACTTTAATTTGGACCCATATGGACACTAATTTTACGTTTGAGATTATTTTGAATGAAGCTTCACAAGAAAATATCAAACCGAACTGATTCAAATTACTTGCCTGCTAGGATTGTTTATTAAGAGCGCACGGTTTTAGCACAGAATTAGGGTTTTGATCAGCAGTTAAGCATTCTATCGAACTTCTTCAAATAGATTTAAAGCATGCCCAAATCACATTCTTAGAAACCAGGCAAAGGCAGCTCCCACATCTTCGTGTGACTCGCCAATGACTAGCTACCAAATGATCGGTTTGGAGGGGCGAAAAAAATAAAAAATAGAGAACAAAATTAAAAAAATAAAAGGTCGGCCGAATCCAAAAAAAATTCAATGTGGCGAGTGGACCTAATCCGAATATAAGTTGAGACTTGAATGGATCTTCTTCATTCTCAATCTGTCCAACTGACTAAAAATAGGCTTTTTTTTAGAATAGGATGATGAGAGGGAGAGAGGCTTCAGGGTCATTATCACAGACATTTGGTCCATATGAATCCCACTAGCCCAAAAATGATTTTCCCCTTCTTGGAGGACCGGAGATATAGTGCTCTCTACACGGTTTTGGCTTGGTCAGTGTGGTTGGGAACCAAACCCTGACTTGCTTGTTTTCCATCTCTCATTGCGTTTCTTTTTTTCCAGGCAACCCCCATGCACTTGCTCTTTATCCCGTGGTCGATACGGAATTCTACTATTTATTTTTATTTTTTATTTTTTATTTTTTATTTTTTATTTTTCATTTTTTGTTTTTTGTTTTTTGTTTTTTGTTTTTTGTTTTTTGTTTTTTGTTTTTTGTTTTTTGTTTTTTATTTTTTATTTTTTATTTTTTATTTTTTATTTTTTATTTTGTATTTTGTATTTTGTATTTTGTATTTTGTATTTTTTATTTTTTATTTTGTAGCAACTCCAATGACCAGAGCAAATGATAATAAGGTTGTAGAAGTAAGGTGTACCTCAAAGATGTAATATAAAAGAAAGTTTTGAAATTAAAAAACATTTCAATTATTCATCTTGACTTGGTAAAAAAAACGTGTATTTTGTAACAAATTATTAAGACTGCTTATTTTTAAGATTTTCAAGTTTTTATAGATATGCTTCATCTGTACTATTTTTAAAATTTTAATTTGATGATTAGGATTTAAGAAGGATTTTCAAGTCATCGAAAGGTTTTCAACACGAGAACTATAATTTTTGGCAAAATCTAGAGATGTACCATACTTGTTGGCACCTTGTACAAACCCCATCAATAATAATATACTTCAGAAATAAGTGAAAGTAAATGACAGTAAGATTTAATGATAATATATTCTAAGAAAAAAAGTAAAAAAAAGAAAAAGGAATCGTATACGCCTTTATAAGGTGTATACACAATGGGTGATGGTTGATTTGTTAGTCCGAATAAAAAAATTAACAAATAAATAAATAAAATCAATAAACAACTTATTCGAATATGTCATTAAATCACAAGAGGGATTTAAAGTTCCATACTAAACCTATAAACCAAGTCATCTGGTAACAAACTACCTTGATAGTCTTCTTTGGTGGATCACATTCACTTTGGATGTATCATTTTCATCATTCTCTATCACCTTTTTACTTGATGGGTTAACCTTTTTTTATAGAGAATCATTTGGTTTGTAACTCTCACATTCATCATCATAGGAGTTGAGATCCAACTATAACTCCCGCCTTAATTCCTGTAAGTGCAGCTAATTAGGATTAACAAGTTGTCATCAAACTGTTAATCCTATGCAATGAGTTAAACTTGTCATTAGTGCTCTAATGATTCACATAATAGGTGTCATCCAAGCATTCCTACAATTTAATAAAATATATTTAGAAATTAAATAAGTTTATAAATCTACAATAAAATAAAATAAAACAGTTCTTACAAAGAATCCAAACACATCACTGGGTTTTGCCTCCAATGATACTAGATTTTCCTTCCAGTGCAACATCTTATAAAAGCTCCAAAATGGATCCAAGTATATGGCATTGCCTAATATCAACCATATGAGATTTCAAATATACTATACAATATGGTTCCTGTACCATTATTGAAAAAAAAATCTCAAGAGAAAAAGAGCCTGATAGACCACATTTCCAGCTCAATTGTTTTGTTATGGAGAAGGTGTCTCTCTAAATTGGCCTGATAGACCACATGTCCAACATGATTGTTTTGTTACGGCAAAGGTGTCTCTCTCTAAATTTGCCTACTTTCTGTCTTTGTATACCTAATGGGATTATCTACAAAGAGACCATTTAACTTTTTGTACATGTAAGTCATAATCGTTTTTGTCTCTCAAGTTTCAAAATGAGCTTTTGTAAAAGTGTCATTGAATAAATTATAAAGTTCCTAAAAATTACTCTTGGATATTACGACTCAGCCCATGCCATCAAATTTGACACCTAACGAGTGAGAATGATTGTAACTTTATGTATGAAAGACAATATCTTGATAAACAATCCCATACCTAATGGGAGGGAGAAGTGACTTTCTTGTCGATTTTCTTTCATCAGACTCTCTCTCAACCCTCAATTTTCTATTTATTGGTCGTATTTTAAATTAAACTCTAAAGAAGATCTTTCTCTCCCTCTCTCTCCTATTTCCTGTTTCCTATTGTTAGTGTTAGTTTCTCTCTCATATTTATTTTTCTATTTCTTGGTCGTATTTTAAATTAAACTCTAAAGAAGATCTCTCTCTCTCTCCTGTTTCCTGTTTTCTATTGTTAGTGTTAGTTTCTCTCATAGTTTATTTACATAATCTGCTGCGTATTATTGTGGTCGAGGCTTCGATTTTGTAATCACTATCACAAGGCTTAATTCTTTCTTCAAAAAGGAATTCAAGGGAACCAAATGGCAAGCTGTTTGATTCTTTTCGTTTAAATTTGTTTCTAATTCTTTCCATTCTTTATATTGAGCTTTTTAGACTTGGTGATAGTCGGTTTGGCTTTCTCTCTAATGCCAAAATTGTGTTTTTCTTTTGGCCATTGTTATCTTGGTTTGCTTTAATTCGCTGAACACGCTGAATTTGTGATCTTAGAGAACTATTAAGTTCCTTTACCTCTTTATGATGAATTTAAAACTTAGGTTTTTCTCTGACTCGAAATTTAGTTCATATTTTAGATTGGTTAGGAATTCATGGGTTGGTTTGAACCAGCTTTTCGGGACTCAATTAAGTCCACTCGGATGCAGCCGTGTTACTCGGCAGGCTATTGGGATCGGTTGTGGGAAAATACAGCAAGGGGTGTGTATGATTTGCCGCTATTATGCATCTAAATTAACATAAACAAACAATAGTTCAACCACAAATGTGCAACACACGGAAAATGGTTGCAAAACTTTACTTACTAATTTGGAAAGATTACAAGATGAAATCGAGTTCAAAACATCAAATTCCAACAACCCGGCACTTTCTCTCTTTAAAGAGTATCCAAAACAGAGCATCAAGAACACCCAAAAATGGGTTCTCTTTGATACTCTCTCTCTACAAAATGAGGCAAAATAGGGCGCAGTCACCCTACCCTACATGAGCTCTCTCCTCTTTTTCTTTTTCTCATTCTAAACCAAAGAGGAAAGGCTTCTTTAAACATGGGGACGCTAAATGTAACCCACCCCTTGGACTAAAAGACAATCCATTGGCCTAAAATAAAGGAGAAAAGTCAATAGAAAAAATAAACAAATGAAGCCCAAAGCTCATATTTGTGATTTGGCTTCATACATATAACATAGGCGAGTCGAGTCATGGTTGCGTCTAATGTATACTAATGGTGATTTCGATAAAAATATTTTGACAAATATTGATTAATTTTTTTTACTCATAAGCTTATATACTACTTTTTTTCATCCAAATCCAAATCAATCTATATTCGATTGATTTGGATCAAAACTTATGATTCAAGGATTTATTTATCAAAATTTTTTTTTTTTTTTGGATAAATCAATGGGTGAGAAGGCCCTCTACCCGTTTTTCATTAATAAAAAATAAAGAGGTTACAGCTCAATACTTCACAACCCTAGAGTAGGGCAGTTGTGCCAAGTCAAATACAGTAACTATAATAAAATCTGATGGACAAAAGCGCCAAACTGTAGCCTCAGAATGGGATGTGACTTTTTTAACAAGAATATCAGCTACAGAAGTCCCCTCACAAGGATGTGGGTAATGGATCAGATACGATTAGAGAACCTAGACCTACAATTGGCTGTTGTTATGTGTGGAAGCTCTAAACATCAAGATTTACATGGTTCGTCACATATGTGACTACATCCACAAGCGAAGACGATCGATGATTTTCACTAAATCAAAGAAAGAAAATTACAAAGCAACTTACTTGAGAGAACCAGATATTCAGTCTCCTACAAAGCCTTACAAAGCCTTCTTCTCTGTAAAAACTCCAAAAGTTTCGTTCTATTTTCTATGGATCTTCTTCTCTATGTAAATAACCCCATATATAGAAAAATCAAATCATCCAAAGGGGTCGTATGGGGCTCTATCTTTTTCCATTACTTTTGGGTACATAAGTTTACCTTTATCTAGTATGGACTCTCATGTCTATCCTAACATAATTAAAACTAACCCAAAAATATAAGGGTGCGGTTTCAATTAAGGCACACCTCAAACTTTTATCATAACATGTAATTTTGTTGTAAAAAATTCTTAAGATTATCTTAAAATCTATATTCATATCTAATTATAAAATTTTAAAATCTAAAAATGGTTAAAATCAAGTAGATCTATAAATATATGAAAATCTTGAAAATGGACGGTCTAGATAATGTGTTGCAAGATGCACTATTTATGGGGCTCAAAAACTTTATTTTTTTCATATTCATACATCTCGATATCGAGATGATCGATTAGAGGGTTTTTCAACATTCAAACAACATTTTCGATAGATTTTTGAGGTGCATCTGTGATTCTACATTTTTAAGTTGCAACCTTATATAAACTTTTCCCAAAAATATAATTTTCCTAAATAATAAGAACTACCCAAAAAATACAAAATCCAAATAGAGGTCACATGCCCCTATGACTTGCTAATTTAGATATATACAAAAAATATTTGTTTCCTTAAAATTTGGGATCAAGGTCCCACTAAATATGGAAACCTAGAGATATCATGGCCATTTGTTTGACCCAAATTTTAAAACATGCACTCTTTGCATTCTAATGAACAATTACAAAACGAGAAAAATTTGAAAACACAACCTAAAGAACGTTTTTTAGCCCAATTAACATAGGTTGTCTATTTTGGTGAGATATGTAGATCTAGGCTTTAGAATGTTCCGTTTTCTTTTCAAATTTTTTAGATAACTTTACTATCATTAGATTAACAATGTTAAACAAAAAAATCATTTTGAATTCACAAAGGCCTAGATCTTGAAATTCACCAAATGGACAGTTTGGATTCATTGTTGGAGGAGAACTCATTTTGACCATATGTAGGATGCAAATTTTATTTTTATTGCTTTTTGAGCCATTACGGTTTCCCGTGTTTTTCACATGAAAAAGTGACCCCATCGGATATGCTAGCATATCCAGTGCAGTCGATTTTTCCACGCCATCTGAAATAATTTGGTGGTGCCGAGCCTATGGGCAAAAATACTGTTCATTTTTTCCCATAGGCATTGTGCGCCCAGGTGCATACTGCTACAGTAAACGCCCCACGGCCCAAATTGAATATGGGCCGATCTGACGCTCACAAATGTCTTATAGTGTTTGAATTTATTTTTTTTTTACAAATAAAAATCAATGAAAATTTGAGGCATGTATTATTTTCATCAAGGAACGCTTAATAAAAATATAAAAAAAATAATTTACAAAAAACAAATTGGCCAAAATACCCCTCGAAACTTTTCAGGAGTATTTTCGTCAATTTATTTTATGTAAAAAAAATTTGACATTTTTTCTTAAATTCGCCTATTTTTTAATAGCACACGCCTAAAATTTGAAATGATTTAGATTTATAGAAAGACAATTAAAATTCAAACACTTTTAGACATGTGTGATCGTTAGATCGGCCACAGAATGGCCCAAATTCAATCTGGGCCATTCGCGTATGGCCATATGGGCGTACAACAGTGACTCCTATATATATATATATATATATATATATATATATATATATATATATATATATATATATATATATATATATATATATATATATATATATATATATATATATATATATAAAACAGTGACTCCTATATATATATATATATATATATATATATATATATACACTACAAAACACATATAAGTGAAAATGAACAATGATTTCGCATACCCTCATCACCGTCCAAAGTTCATCGCATGGTCACGATTGTCCGATAGTGTTTCATTTTTCATTTTTTTTTCTACAAATCAGAATGATCTAAAATTTGGAGCTTGTGTTCATAAAAATAGGAAAA